>NC_041400.2:65768034-66068034 GCF_900747795.2 Erpetoichthys calabaricus | reverse complement strand
TGCTGAATTGAATTAATCATCACAATGTCTTCAAATGCTGATTCAGTGCTGTGCCTTATACTGTAAGTCTTTTTTGACCTGATTCATACACCCTCTTTTAGGTGCCATGAACATAACATTTATCACCACATGCCTGTTTTCATGTATACTGTATTAATTGGCCATCTTTTCCTGTAGTACCTATGATCTTAAATTTTAGAACAGATGACTTTTATGATGGTTTTATAGGTTGTGAAAAATATTGATAGTCGGTTTTAAACCAAGTATTTTTCATAGCGGATATGCCGTGTTTGCTGGTGACCTTGTCCACTGAATATTTTCATCGTGTGGCAGGCTTAGATGATCCTTTTTTATCCCAGTGCCCGATGATGCTTTGCAAAGCCAGCATGATATCACAGAATTGTAGCAACAATGTTGATTGGGACAGACCCCTCAATGTATAACCCTAATTCTACTAGTGGGCTAAAAATGAGCATAAAATTGTGAAAACATTTAAACACAAAATATGCACAAAAAAAGGAAACTGAAAAAGTGTCAGTGTATTCATGTCTTAAAGGCAATGTCTTGTGTAGACTTGTGAGCGACCTGTGTGTAATACTGAAAGTACCCCTTTAATAGTATTAATTCAGTATGAGTCAGGCAGGAAGAAATAAAGGATCCATGTGCCTGCTTTGGATTTGGTAACAGCTGTAGTGAATGAACAAAAGTGTCAGGAAAAAAAAAGCAAACAGTGTGTTTTTGTTTAGTGAGATGAGTACCTGCTATCAAATCTGTGCTGGACAAGCCTTAGTGAATTGCTGCTTCCTGTCTGCCACTGTCTGCAAGAAATTTTGCTGTCCTGATATTTCATTCTATTAATTTTATCTCATAGAGGTGCGGTGGCACACTGGTTAGCACTGCTGCCACACAACTCAGGTCACAATTTTGGCCACAATAGTTGGTCCAGCTTAGCTGACAAATGTTTCTGTAGCCACCAGAGGCCATTAGATCATTAAAATCCACTCAAAACGTGTTCAGATTATCCTTCCTCATTGACTTCAAAGCATTTCAAAGCAAAGAATTCAGCAAAGATTCCAAACATTTCCATGATTTCTCCTTTGGGATTTACAAAAGTAAATCAAACTAGCTGAAATACCCAGCATGCCGAGGAGGAAACTAACGTGTTTTTTTTTAATTGTTTGCGAAAAATATAATTAAAAGAAATCACAATTTTAAAAATAAAAATAAATTAACAAACAATGAAGACTCACTAATGTGCTTGTCTTGCAGTCTTGTATGTATGTTATCATCCAGTTAACGCTCGGAATTGACCAACTCTATTTAATTTCAAAGGCAACAGGGCCGTGGTGGTGCTCAAACATAAAGAATGCTGGCAGTCACTTCCAGTTCACCCTCTGGTGGTCGTTCTGAGTGTCGACTGGATGATAACATGCATACAAGACCGCAAGATCACCCCCACCCTACCCAGAAGGGGGTTGGTTAGGGTTGATTTCACCCTACAGTATTTTTAGTCGACCAATGAGAAACGTGTACCAAGTTTCATGAAAATCGCTCTAGCCATTTGGAAGTGATGCTGGAACATACATACATACATACACACAAACATGGACTTTTATATATATATAGATTAAAAAAAATTAAAGTCAATAGTTTGTCAAAAATGACCACAAAGACACTGCAAGGAAAAATTAGTTTTGAAGCTATTTAAATTATGAAATATTAAATTTTTGTATTACTTGTTAATTGGGGGAAATACAAGAAAAAACACAAGGTTTCATCCTGTACAGAATAAATTTTGGGTGCTTTTACTGATTTCAAACTGAAAATGCTGTCAAATTTGATCCAAACATGTTGCAAGTGTGAAGAAGTTTGAGAATGTTATATTTTGTGGTCTCACATGCAACAGATATTTGACCTTCTAGCTTAGTATAATTCAGAACCAGCCATGTTAAAGTATACTAACATACAGTAATGTTTTTATATTGAAGGATGAAATTGCTTAATATCCTTTGCATAAATTTATTCTGCAACTGAACATAAACAGGAATATACTAAAAATCAGTTTTATCTCCCAGTGTGTGTTCATCAGTGCAACACAATTTACTAAACTCAATAGACGTGTGGAGAGTTTGTGAGGTAGGCACAATAAAAAGTGTTATTTCCTATTTTCATGTTGTTTCTAATGTAAACCTGAAGCAGATTAGAAGGTTCCCGAGATGCAGCCTTCAAACTCATACTACCCAAATTATCTGTGTGATCGTTTTTCCAAAAAAATCTTTTCTACACTATATGAATTTAAAGTTGTGTGTATGCATCTTTGTTAAACCTTTAAAGTAAGGTATCTGCTTTACTTACTTCCTCCACAATTTTAACATAAGGATTTAAGCTGGCGTCGCGGTGTAAACCTTTACCCATCCTGGGGAGCCAATAAAATGGAAATATTGGTGGAGACAACATACCAGGACTACATTCTTCCCCGACATGCTAGATGGCAGCATTCCCAGATCTCGCTACCTGTTCAGACACCTGCAGGGTATGCTGGGAACTGTTCTGTAGGTGCCTCCCGGGGAGCTGTCGGAATTCATGATTCCTGTTTTTGGGGACTTCCACTTTACCTGGACGTATTTCTACCTTGCTATGCCTTTGCACCAGCAGTGCTCCTGGATCTTATATATTAGGAGACGCTCTGTCTTAACCAGGCGAGTTGGAGTTGGGTGTGGAGGATGGAGAAAGCTCACCTGGGAGGACTGGAGGAAAAGAGAGAGACAGAAAGAGAACAACAAATTGTGTTATGCTTAATCCATTATTACAAGGAGCCCTTTGTAAGGTATTATAATTGTAATAAACCTTTTATTTAAATCTGAGGCTTGACTCTGCGAGGTTGTCTGAGGTATGGGGTGCTGCAATGCCCACAACAGGAAAAAGTATAAGAAAAGTGTAATAGTTGAAACTATATCATGTTGCATAAATCTGCTGACACAATTCCAAATTATGCAGTAAATAAAGAAAACATACTGGACTGGAAAATAATGAAAGAAAGAAGAATGGTTATAAACTAAATTGTGGACAATAATGATGGAACCACTTTCACAAATAATTATTGACCGAAACCTTCAACTACTGTGAAACCCAAGAAAAGAAAGTGAAGAAAACTTACAAAAAGTATACAGGACTGAAGGTGTAGTGAATGAACATTGAAGAAATACTGATGAATCCAAGGTTAGACTAAGGACTTTTCCAGTTCTTGTGTTAAATTTGAAAAGAGATATAATTAGGAAGTGACATTTTACTACACTAAACAAGTGCCTGATTTAAGAAGTCAAATGTAGACATATAGAAACAATGGAATAAATAATCGCCCGATATTATTTGCAAATCATTCATATCAAACACCTGGAAAGAGTTTGTTCTGCCCAGGAGTTTTTCAGATTTTGTACTGTCTTCATGTACTACATAGAGTAAAATCACAGAAATGTTTCCAGATGTGAGACCATGAGTGTGTTATTCCTCTTTAGCAAAGCCTTTAGTTTAATAGAACTCCTGGGCCTTTTTCATGAAGTTTGTATTCTAACTGTGAACCTCCCATTGTGTACATACAATATATTTGCCCTTATTACTTGTAAACCTTTCCATTTTCTGTATTACATTTTGTCATATTTATTTCTATTCTATCCAAAGCCCTTATAAAGATTTATATACCTGCCATGTCTTGATAGTTAATTGTCTTTTAAGCTTACAGTAAGTTTTTCCATTAATTTTTTGTCTAAATCATTTACACCTTTAAAAAGAAAAACAAGACCAGCCTTGGTTTATGAGAGTTCAAGTTCATTTTCATGTAGGCAGAGTATGATGAAATTCTTACTTGTATGTCTCTACGTCTTGTGAAATGGCTTCAATACCATTAAAAAAATCTAAAATAATAATACAGTAATTTTATTGATGTCTCCAAATCACAGCTGATGTTGAATCTCTGCCAAAGTAAAGTAAGTAACTTCCACATTAGATTGCTTTATTTTTTATGGAAAGTTCTAAAGATCCAAAAGCAAGTGGTCCAAAGATAAAGTCTGGTTTACCCAACATACAATGTTCTGCAGGCAACATGGTAGTTTAATTGTCGACTGTAAATTGTCCTTGGGTGAGTGAGTGTATATGTGGACATGGTGTGAATCTCCATCTAGAATTGTGCATTATGTTAAACTGCAACCCCTACAACCATCAACTGGAATAATTGGCTTTGAAACAGATAATAGAGAAAATAACCAAAGAAAATAAATCATTCAATTTTCATGTTGCTGTCAATGAGTTAAAAACTCAAACTCAAATGTTAATCGACAGACGGTTGATATGTATTCTTGGATGGAGCAGAGGTTAGAACTGCTGCCTTATAACCAAAAGGTTCCCGTTTTGAGTGGTGAGCTGCTTTTATTATTATTATTATACTGTAATAAAAACATACATTTGATTTGAGTCTGTAACACCTGGTTTAAATTTTGGTTGCTTGTAAAAGTTATCACTTTTTTATTATTCAGTTTTATTCTGTCAGTGATGTTCATGTGGTACAACAAACTGCCTCTCCCTCTCTGAGTTGATGGTGTTTATCTCCATTCTTTTCACAAGAGCAGCAATGACCACCATAACAACAGACAGCTTCTTCACAGCAGTTTTGCTGGTTAATAGACTGCTGCACTACAATACAACTTTGCTTGACAACATAAGTAAAATGGGACTTAACCCTGCAACTAAAGTAACTTTAGTATGCAAGCAATTCGCCACACTACTGTTTAGATATGGCAGTGCCATGCTGATGGTGTATGTGCCCACAAAGAAGAAGGCTTTGATTTCAGTCTATAACAGCCGGGTGTAAAATTTTACTACCTGTAAAAGATATCGCTGAGGGGATATAAGCAGACACACAAATGCTGGTGAATCATGTCTTCTTGGTATCTTGTTGTCACTTGTATTTTTTATTGTTCAGTTTTATTCTGGAATAAAATCACACTTGTTTCATTATACCTTTGTGAAAGTGTATATTTTATATTCCATTAACCACTTGAATGACATCAGTTCTCTCTCTGCCTCTCTCGCGCATGCACACACGCATTCATACATGAAACCATTACTGTTTGAAAATCCTATGTCATTTAAACATGAGTTGTCATTTGAACATGTTTTTTTTTTTTTGATCTTGCCTGTACTTCGCTTTATGGTTCATTGTACTGAAAATGAAGACAGACGTCTTCTTTTTGGGTGCATACGTTGCAGATGTGTCTGCCAATCATTACATTGTCGAGATATGCCCCAGAATATTTGGAATGGGGCTATAAAATCTGATCCATCATACACTGGAAAGTTAAAGACACAGCATGCAGTCTAAATAGGAGCCTTATAAATTCCAATAATCTGTCACAGGTGGCAAATGTTATTAATTGTAACTGGAAGCCTCAAGAGATACCTACCAGTACCCTTTTGTCAGATTGAGTTTACTGATGTATGATGCTTGACCAAGCTTTTCCAATAATTCATCAAAAATTTTTGCAAATTATGCCTAATTTGAGCATCTGCTTCACCTCATTGCACACCATATACTTCCTCATTTGCACCTTAACACCAGTCTGCATTCCGATTTTATGCTCAGCAAGTTTAGTAAGCCTAGGCAATGTAGAAAATGAATCAGTGTTTCTTTCTATCAAAGACAGCAACTCCATTTTCTGAGTGTCTGTCAAATTGTCACCACTAGTAATGTCAGTCTGAGGTTAACACTTTGTCCAGTGCATGCCATTCTTTCAAGAGATTAACATGTAAAATTTGAACAAAATTTCGCCAGCCCGGTATTCTAACCTGTTGTGTCCTCTTTTCCACAACAGCAGGACCCTGCCATTTCACCAGGAACTTATGTGGGTGAGACGGAATCAGAACAAGTACCCGATTGCCCTTTTTGAATTCACTGAGTTTCTTTTTTTAATCATAATTACATTTCTGCACCTCCTGCTCATGCTGCTGATGCTCAGACTGCCACCTATACGATCGGAAATCACCCGATATAGGAAGCCATCATTAAGCAAAAAGTGCAGATCAGGTGCTTTGTAGTCGGCCAAGACAAGTGGGAAAAGGGCATTCCACTTCCCAACCAAGAAGGGCTAGGGACAAGAGTCAGACATGGCAGTCCAAACTTTAAAGTTCTGTGCCTTACTTTAGAGAAAGTAACACAGTCTCATATTCCTTAATATTACCATAAACACAGCAAATGTTCACTTGCTCCTTGCTAGAGCAGGTAATTTCCTGGAGCCAATCATGTCGGATCACACAGAAGTCACTACCAGAGTCCAGTAGGGCAGGGATCATGCACCCGGCCAAGGCAATAGAGACCCTAAAATAATTTTTCGTCAAGGTTCTAGAAAGGACCTGAGAGCAGCACACATCGGCCAATGCAATCTCCATAGACTGAGCAGGGGAGAGCCGGTGCTTCCTAGCCAGATACCCAGTCTGGACACAACAGAAAAACCTACACTTGGTCCCAGCTGCAGAATTCCCACTGCAGTCTTCTATTCTGCATGCCAGTCTGAGGGCCCCCGCCAGCAACTTCAGCGATTCCAGGTGCCTGGGCAAGGGTATAGTAGCCGACCGGAGGGGCAGTAGGCATCAAAGGCTGCTCCAAGGAAAGGAAATGATGGGCCTGATTTTGGAACTGAGGTAAGAACCTGCCACGACTGTTCAGCAGGCAAGGCCGGGAGGGTTTCAGAGGAGTAGGAGCCAGACTAGGGAAGCTGCTCTGTATCCAAGTAGCTTGGGCGCCTTACAATCTATGGGCTAAATTGATCTGCAAGTCAATGTTGTTCCAGAGCATCTCTTCTTGGTGGTCTTTGCCTATCCAAGATAACACTGTGTCAACATTTTCTACTATGCACACAACGAAATCTCCACGGAACCAGTTCTGGATAAGATGTAGCAGGTCCTGCAGCTGTACTCGGATGGGGTGATTAGGATCGATCTGGAATAGGTGGAACATACAACCCTTGGATGGGGAGCTCATAACAGTACGAAGAAGAACCTACTGCTTCAGGAAGTCATAATCACCAAGTCTCTCGAGAGGGAGATTTTGCATAACCTGCAAGGCATTGCTGGACAAAAAAGGGGTGATGATGGCAGCCCTGTGTTATCTATCCCAGTGCATCAATGTGGTCATCTGCTCAAAGCAGAAGAGGAAACTCTCAGGGTCATCCGTACGGGCCATTTTCACAAGCAGGTCCTTGGAAAAGTCAGCAGGAAGAGCTGGCACATCCTCTGGGTCAGGTGGAAGGGGAACGTGCTGAGTTTATTGAGGATGCATCTGTGCCAGTCCCCACCTGGTACCATTTGTCAAGTTTGGGTCACAGAGTTGCACAGGAGACTAGAAAAAAGAACCAGGTTTCCAAGGCACAATCCTTTAGTGCTGAACTGGCAGGAGCAGACACAAGACTTTATTTCAAAGGGGACTATCTTCAGCAAGCAAGCACACACATCACGGTCCAGTTTCCCTCTCCTGGTTCAAAGAACACAGTCTTCTTCAACAAGTGGGTTTAGTGGCTCAAAGGCAATAACTGGGACAGCAGTCTGAGGGCAAGAGGACAGGAGAGTGAGCCCTTAGGCTGGTCAGGGCTGAGTCTTTTAAATGTTCTAAACCTTGTGCAAGAAGCATATTACATGGTAAGCCTGCAGCTGATCCCGCAAAGGATGGGTAAGAGTGTGTTTGTTCCTCACTGAAATGCTGTTTAAGAAGGAGTTTCTGAAAGACAACTGTGTTTCGTTGCCATAGGTTTACTGTTTAGAATGTATGAGCATGCAGCTACCGGTGCTAAGCCGTAGGAAAATGGAGCAGGGGAGGTACTGAACTGCCTATGAGTGATGCCACCACCGTTATGGGCAGCAAAATGGTGGCGACATCGATCACAATATACAGTATATGAATAAATACATACATACACACATACATTGTCAAACCCACCTAATCCATTTCAGGGTTATAGGGGCCAGAGCCAACCCTAGAAGTTGTCTAGAAGTGCCTTTTCGGAGATATGCAGGTTAGCTGTCTCTCTTTCCCATGTTAAGGGAAGTCAGTAATGATCTACGACCCCTAAGGTTCATCTTGCAGTTCTAAACCTCTGCCCTAGTACCTGGTTTGGTCATTTGTTGTAGGCCTGTATTTCACATCTCTAGCCCTGCTTAATACTTCAATAAATTTTCTAGGTTGACACCCTCACCTGAACCTCTAAGACCAGAAACATTAAAATCTTGACTAAATTATTATTTTAAAAATGTGTTTATTAACACTAGAATTACCAGAGCCTACGAAAAAACTTGTAGAGCCTGCCCACCTTAAATCGCTTCTTAAAACCGTTCCCACCTCTCCGCCAGCGTCTTTTGTCATCTAAATGTACTGATAAAGACAAGCTGCCAGCAGCCGCCTATTCCATACCCCCAACGACTTAGAACGTAAACGAGCTTTTCCCAGCTCATGCCTTGATTGATTATCTGGGAGTGAAGTGAAGTTTTAGAGTAGAAATAATAGATTGTTATTTGGAACACACGCATTTCATATGTGTTGCATTTCTACAGTAATCTGTGTAAACACATTGTTAAAACAGAAAAGTTTTATATATTCTAGTAGCAAATGACAAAATGTAGGCATAAACTATATAATGTATGAAGCCTGAAGTCCAAATATCAAAGAAACACTTTCACAAAAGGTACAAAAAAAAAGCCACCGCCAAAAAAAGCCGCCTTAGTGTGCGACATTGACACGCATTAGCTATCACTGCTTCCATGGCACAACAGTATCAGTCACTGACTGAGAATCAGAAGGTCATGAGTTCGATCCTGCACAACTCCCTTTTGAGAAGTGTTCTTATTTTCACTATTTTAGAATAAAAAGATACATTTGATTTCAGTCTGTAACAGCTGGTGTAATTTATGATATTTGTAAAGGTTAGCTTTATTTTTTTTTTAAATTCACTTTTCATTGTCTCAGTCGCGTTCAGGATCCTTCCCTACCGCCCCCAACCTGACACCTGACGCGCTATAGTTCTGCAGTGTATCACGATACATACGACCGCGTGTTTTTTTCCCCTAATATTGCCAGTCCCCATGTGTTGCTGTATGCTGTTTCTTTTGTACTCCAGGACATGCAGAGGAAAGCATAGTAAAGAGCAGTAACTTCAGCGCTATATGCAATCATCAGACACTCCCCATCTGATGCTGTTTTCACATAAAGACGCGCTAAAGGTCTGCAGTGTACTTGTGACTGCATTGTCGTACCAATGCTTGTGAACTGAAGTGTCTGCATGCACTTTTCGTGGTATTACACGCGTGTTTTTTGTGCATGCCCATGTAGCTCAAACACAGGAACATATGTTGATGTAAAAGTATAACAAAACAAGTGCACTTTTATTCAAGACTATAACCGAAGAAAAAAGAAAGCAAGTTACAGTAGGCGGTTGATATGACAGCTTGCGTGGTGGAATGCTAAGAACTGCTGATTTCCATTCTGTGCTATATAACTGTTAACATTTGAATCTGATGATTGCATATAGCGCTGTCTTATTCAGTGTGCGCAAGAACATGCAGGTGGCCAGTTGCTGAGTGCTACAACGCACATTTTAAAAAAAGAAAGAGACAAATATATGTGACGTTTTGAAGAAATCATTTTATGACGCAAATAGTACCAATCAGAAAACATTGTTGAAGTAATGCAATATTATTTGAAAACGAACAGCGTCAGGTTGGGTGTGAAGTTATACTGGCGCTGTTTGAGTCAGATCAGAAGCTGAATAAGCTGAAAAAGCTCCTGTTCTGACTCTAAGTTTAAAGCATGAATTAATCAACAGAAATAACCGTGATTGACATTTTAAAGTTAACGATTTACAGTGCATACCAATTTATAAATTCAATGTCCGTTTGAGGAAAAAAAACCCACTTTCTTCAAAGCTGGGAATCGAACTCACGTCTCTGTAGCACGGAAGGGCAGCTGTGCTCCAAGTCAGCAAACCGTAGCGTTAAGCCACGGAAGCTGTTGTATTATCCTTGAACCTTTTGTGAAAGTGTTTATTTGATGTTTGGACTTCAGGCTTCACAGATTCTATAGTTTATGCCTACATTTTGTAACATTTATTACTAAAATATGAAAAAGTTTCTGTTTTAGCAATGTGTTTACACAGATTACTGTAGAAACGGAACACGCATGAAATGCATGTATTCCAAATAGCAATCTATTATTTCCATTCTAAAACTCCAGCAGTTCAGTCACTCCCAGGTAATCAAACAAGGCATGAGCTGGGAAAACTTAGTGAACATTCTGCGACGGTGGGGGATGGGATAGCCGGCTGCTCGCTGCTCCTCTTAATCGGCACATTTAGAAGACAAAAGAGAGGTGAGAACGGTTTTAAGGTGGGCCAGATCTACGAGTTTTTTCGTAGACTCTGGTAATTCTAGTGTTAAAGCACAGGTCAGGTCAGGTCAGGTTGGGGAACATGCACTGATACCGTGCGTTGCCACACCCACCACATGACAAAACAGCTTGGGATCATGGTTGGCAACACCCCAGGCAGAAGTGCAGTCCAGTCCCACCCACCAAAAAATTACCCTCTATCTGCTGCAGCCAGGTGTTACATGGGCATCCTCTTGACCTGGTCCAGCCACTCTGGTCCTCAACAATGAGGATCCTGCGAGCCAGACAACCCTCAGGGAATCGAGCCACATGGCCGTAGTGTCATAACTGACGCTCCCTCAAATTGCAGGTAATGTGCCTTATTCGGGAATCCATGAGCAAACCAGTGGTACCCAAGGATTCTCTGAAGAGACATAGTACCAAAGGAATCCAGTCTTGGTCTCAAGTAACTGGATGTCTCACAAATATAGCAAGACAGGACATACCCCTTTCCAGCGACCTCATGACCTCCCATTCTCTCCTAATCCATCTACTGATTTCATAGGAAGAGTTAACAGAGACATGAATGTCACTGCCGAGTTAAGTAAACCTTTCAACAAGGTCGACACTCTCTCTGCAGACAGACACACAGCTGATGGCTGTGGCTAAGAGGTCATTAAAGGCCTAGATCTTGGTTTTTATCCAGGACACTCACAAGCCCAGACAATCGGACTCCTCGGTCAGTCTCTCGGGAGTCCTGATCAGAGCCTCCATTGACTCAGCGAATACCACAGCATCGTCAGAAAAGTGAAGATCAGTGAATCTTTCTTCACCAACAGATGCTTCACAGCCACTGGACCCCACGACCTTGCCCAACACCCAGCCCATGCAGGCATTGAAGGAGCAAGAACACACTCCTGGTGAACCCCAGAATCAACTGGGAAAAATGCAGAGGTTTTACTTCCACTTTGCCGAGCACTCACAATACCAGTGTACATGCCAGCCACGATATCAAGCAACCTTGAGGGAATCTCGCAAAGTCTCAGGATGTCCCACAGGCCAGCTTGATCAACTGAGTCAAACAGTTTATGAAAATCGACAAAGCCTGCAAAGAAACTCTGCCAATATTTGTGTTTGCGCTCTTTGAGAACCCTCAGTGCCAGGATGCAGTCAACGGTAGACTTCTTAGGCATAAAACCAGACTGCTCTGGTCGCTGGTAGGTAAAGAAGTGATCATGGATCCTATTGAGGATGACCCTAGCAAGGACCTTAACTGGCACCAAGAGCAGTGTTATCCCCTTGTAGTTGCCACAATCCAGGTGATCACCCTTCCCTTTATAGATAGGAACAACAAGTTCCGTTTTCCCAAATGGAAGTAAAGATAGCTTGCAATGACAGGAGGACAGCCTTGCCAACAACCTGGAGAAGTTCACCACGAATACCACAGATCCCTGCAGCCTTCCCTACCCTCAGCTGGTTCACCACCTGTGTAATCTCAGTGAGACTGGGTGGTTCACAGCTAATTGCAGGAGCAGCCTCAAGAACTGTGGACCCAGAGATGCCTAGCATCCTAGCCAGAGGATCAGCATTAAACAGCTGCTCAAAGTAGTCAGCCCCGCGGGTCACAACTGCAGTATCATATGTAAGGACCATTCCATAAGGTACCCTGACTGTGACTCTCTGAGGAACAGATTAGGTCGTGCACAATGCTTCAATTCCTTTGTAACCATAGATGGTGTGTCACTTGCTCACAGATTCCTCTAACAAACGCCTCCTTATCTGTCATCAGAGCCCTCGCAGGCATCCTTCTCAGTTCCCAGTACAGACCGGAGTTGCTATCAAACCATGCTCTGTGACTCCTCTCATTGATATCCAGAGTGCCCTGCGAGATCAAACACCTCCTTCTGTGAACCTCGGTAACACCAACACAACCTTCAGCAACCTTCAGGGTCTTGTCACAGAAGGTCTCCCACATCACAGTAAGATTGGCAGTCACACCCAAATCAATAGGTTCCTCACACAAACTGTATACAAACACATCAGAAACAGCCTGATCTTGGAGTCTGGCCAGGTCCCGCTTCATTTTCCCAGTAGGACCAAGAGTTTATGATTCATTCTTAAGTTGAAAGAACTCTGCTGGATCTACCAGGATTTTGAAGACCTGGATTAAGTCCCCACTGGGCCTCCTCTGCTGTACCCATCTGAAGGAAATGTGTAATACCATTAGACTGTAGTATGAATACAATTACATAAAACAACCTGAGACTATAAAATAACCTTAACTGCAGTTAAATATCTTCCTAACCTCGTGTAATTTGTTGCCTATGAAAGCCCTTAGTGTTCATCTGTGAGTTGGGTCTGTGAGTTATACTGTTCACAATTCATAATTTTCAGTTCAGCCATGTTGAAAAGAAAAATTTCAGAGAGTAATACATTTTCCCCAAGTTTTTTGTTTCACATGGCATAAAACCCTTTAGCATTCATTCATTCATATTCCAAACCTGCTTTTTCCAAATCAAGATCTCAAGGGACCCTTTAACATGCTGCTTTTATTTTATTCATGCTCAAAATAAATACTACTCCTTTGTATTGAGTTAATAGGAGTTCTGGATCGCAACTCTGGCTCTATGCCTTTACATGAATCCAAATGAAAATGTAACATTACAATTATTTATAAGGTACTGCCAGGTTATCTCTTTTCTTCATATAGCTTTTCTTCTAAATACATTTTAGGCTGAGACATTAAGCCAGATAATGATGAAATCATTTTTTGGACTTGAATACAGTGTGTTCTTTAGATACTGATAAATGTCTAACAGATTTGATTAAATTATTGTTTAGAAATTGTGTTTTTCAATTGTTTTTACTGTGAAAGGTGCCAGATATTAACTGTGTGATTGGAGGAGATTAGGGAAATAAAGAAATGGGTTAAAATCAAGAGATTCAAATTCAAAAATCAGTGAAAACAAGTACAAGTATATATTTACATGTATAGAACTATCATACAATCATTTTAACAAATATTTCCCTTACACCAAAGTAATAGTATTTTAAGTTACTAGCTCAGTGTAAATTCAGAGACATTGCAACCTAGCCACCTGGGTCTTAATGCAGTCTTGGTGCCAATCCCAAGCCTGGGTTAATTGTGGAGAGTTGCGTCAGTAAGATCATCCAGCATAAAACCTGTGCTATATCAAACATGCGGATGAGACACAAAATGTCCATGCCAGATCAGTAAAGGACCAGGTTAACAATGCCTGCCACCGATACTGCTGTCCAGTAGGGTATTGGTGGAAACTATGCTACTGCTGGGTGAAGAAGGTGAAGGAAAACAAAAGGGGGAAAATGAGTTCAAAGACATTGGGAGAGGAGGAAGCGAAAGAGTGTGGAGTACAGAGTCAGAAATTTGAATGTTGGCACTATGACTGGTAAAGGGAGAGAGCTGGTTAGTATAATAGGACAGAGAAAGGTAAATATACTGTGTGTACAGGAGAACAAGTGGAAAAAGAATAGGACCAGAAGCATTGGAGGTGGGAGCAAACTGTTCTACCATGGTGTCGGACAGGAAGAGAAACTGGGTAGGGGTAATTGTGAAGGAAGAGTATGTTAGAAGTGTTTTGGAGGTGAAGAGAATGATAGAGTGATGAGCATAAAGTTGAAAATCAAAGGGGTAATGTTAAATGTCATCAGTGCATATGCCCCACAAGTGGCATGTGAGATGGAGAAGAAAGAAGATTTCTGGAGTGAGTTCAACAAAATGGTGGAGAGCATACCGAAGAAGAGAGAGTGGTAATTGGAGCAGACCTTAATGGGCACGCTGGTGAAGGGAACAGTGGTGATGAGGAGGTAATGGGCAGGTGTGGTGTTAAGGAGAGAAATGTTGAAGTGCAGATGATAGTTGATTTTGAAAAAAGGATGGAAATGGTGCTGGTGAGTACATATTTTAAGAAGGAGAAAAACATTTTGGCGTATAAGAATAGAGGAAAGTGTACGCAGGTGGACTGTGTCCTATACAAGAGATGCAATGTGACAAAAGATTAGAGACTGTAAGGTAGTGGCAGTGGATGTTGTAGCTAGACAGCATTGATTGATGTTATGCAGCATGAATTTTGAGTTAAAAAAGAGGAACAGAGTAAGAATGGAACCAAGGATCATTTGGTGGAAACTGAAAGAGGAAGGCTTTTGTGTGAAATTCAGAGAGAAAGTGAGACAGGCACTGAGTGGTGATGAAGACAGGATATATGATTGGAAAACCTCAGCTGAAGTTGTAAGGGAGTGAGCTAGGAAGGTGCTCAGTGTGACATCTGGACAGAGGAAGAAAGACAAAGAGACTTGGCGGTGAAATGAAGAAGTACATGAAAGCATAAAAAGGAAGAGATTAGCAAAAAAGAATTGGGATAACAGAGAGATGACAAAAGCAGACAGCTGTACAAAGAGATGTGGTATAATGTAAAGAGAGAGGTGGAGAAGGTTAAGAAGGTGTCGAGCTATATAATAAGCTGGACACAAAGGAAGGTGAAAAGCACTTCTACTGATTGGCCTAGCAGAAGGAATGAGTGGGGAAAGACGTGCTGCAGGTCAGGGTGATAAAGAATACAGAAGGGAATTTGTTGACAAGTGGAAAGAGTGTATTGAAAATGTAGTAGTAGTACTATGAAGAACTTATGAGTACAGAAAATGACAACGTAGGATGGATGAAGTGGAGATAGTAAATCACGAAATACAGAGGATCAGCAAGGCTGAAGTGAGGGAAGCTATGAAGAGGATGAAAAGTGGAAAAGCAGTTGGCCCGGATGATATACCAGTAGAGGCATGGGGATATTTAGGTGAGATGGCAGTAGAGTTTCTAACTAGATTATTTAACAAAATTTGAAAAGCGAGAAGATGCCTGAGGAGTGGAGAAGAAGTATACTAATACCAATTTTCATGAATAATGGAGATATGCAGAGCTGCAATAAGTACAAGGGTATAAAGCTGATCTGCCACACCATGAAGTTATGGGAAAGACTGATGGACGCTAGGCTGAGTGGAGAGGTGGCAATCTGTTAGCAGCAATATGGTTTCCTGCCAGAAAAGAGTATTACAGATGCGATGATCTTTTTAAAGGTGCTGGTTTAGAATTACAGAGAAGGTCAGAAGGAACTGCATTGTTTGTCGACTTAGAGAAAGCAGGGGCACAAGAGAGGAGTTATGGTACTGTATGAGGAAGTCGGGTGTAGCAGAAAAGTATGTGAAGGTGGTGCAGGATATGTATAAGGACAGTGTAATTGCACTAACATAGATAAACAGGATACGTTTTTTTTTGTCTTGGTCTAGTTGCACACATAATTATGTAGTTTTTCTAATTGTGTTGTGGTCACTTATTTATCTTGTTCTCTGTTTCTTTGATGTTTGCGTTTTTATTCTTGCATGTATTATAACT
Organism: Erpetoichthys calabaricus; assembly: GCF_900747795.2. Taxonomy (NCBI): domain Eukaryota; kingdom Metazoa; phylum Chordata; class Cladistia; order Polypteriformes; family Polypteridae; genus Erpetoichthys; species Erpetoichthys calabaricus. The sequence continues at coordinate 66,052,213 of NC_041400.2, read as the reverse complement.
TGATTTGTAATTTGCCTTGGATAATGGCATCTGCTAAATTAATAATAGTAACTGGAACAATAGATGTTGTATTATAGGACAATTTTATGTGAAACTCTAGTTAGTTTCCTTTCTATTGTCAAAATAAGGAAGGTGAAAAAACATAAAGCGTCGGTGCCAATCTTCCTCTGTAATTGTCAGACAACACTGGGTGTGAGGAGAAGGTATTTAAAAGCAAAGTAGAGATGATGGTTGGGGTTTGGTCTCCTAGATCTCACCTGGACAATGGTCTCGATGTCACTGAAAAGTTAAAAAAGAAACAAATTATGCTTTTCAACCTGAATTTGCCAAATAAGGCAGTCAGTTATTATATCAACTGCATTTACTGTACATTGCATATGTATTTGCATTTAAATAAACTCAAAGTCAGGAAGATTTCAGTTGGGTTCTTTAATTGAGATTGAAAATATATAGAGAGAAGAAGCCAAAGAAAATGATAATTTACCTTACTCTACTGATGTCTGAAATGTCCCGTTTGTTGTAGCTTTTGAAACAGGAGATGAAGAAATTATAGGGTTAATGGAAGTTTTCCTACAGGGAACACTTGGCCTTGTGACTCAGCTCTTCATCCTTTAACTGACAAATTCTAATTCCATATGTTCTCAGGGTCAAAGTGTTGTCCATTTTTGTTCAAAGATGCAAAGCTCTTGTTCTAACCATTTATCTGAACTTTTTGACTTTAAATGTTGACTTATTTTTAGGCATAGTAAAAGCTTGTTAAAATAAAATTTTCCAATGAAATAAATAAGCAATGAAATGTAAATTACTTAATCTGAGCATAGAGCAGGGTTTCTTAAACTCTTGTTCGTGATACAAAATAGGTCACTGGTTGTTGCCGCTGCATCGTGAGTTACTGTTGTATTTAATGGGAATGGGTCGCAAATAGTTTGCAATGTTGGTCATGGTGGGTGGTTGCAGGTTGATTAAGCAGACGACATTGCTCCAATGATTGTCTCAATATTCAACAAGGAATGGGTATCTAAGGCACTAAAAAGGGCAGATTTGGGTCATGACAAAAAAAGTTTAAGAAACCCTTTCATAGAAAATATTCATCCATCCATCTTCCAACCCGCTAAATCTGAACACAGGGGTCTGCTGGAGCCAATCCCAGCCAACACAGGGCGCAAGGCAGGGAACCAATCCTGTGCAGGATGCCAATCCACCACAGGACATACACACACCCAGCACACACTAGGGACAATTTAGGATCACCAATGCACCTAACCTGCATGGCTTTGGACTGTGGGAGGAAACCAGAGTACCCAGAGGAAACCCACGCAGACACGGGGAGAACATGCAAACTCCATGCAGGGAGGACCCGGGAAGTGAACCCAGGTCCCCAGGTCTCGCAACTGCGAGGCAGCAGCGCTACCACTGTGCCACCATGCCACCCCTAGAAAATATTCTTTTATTGTTAACATAACTTAACACACTCAAACCCACTTAAGCCAATTCAAGGTTGGAGCTTAGCCAGAAGCAGTTAAGTACAAAGTACTGACCAACCCAGAGCAGGGCACCAGTCCACTGCACACACACCACACACACAGACCAACTTGGAAGAGCCAATTTGTGTAACACACACATCTTTGGAATGTGAGAACACAACCTATGGTATTGCCAGAAGAACGTGTAAACTCCACACAGACAACAACTGTCCATGGGATCTGAACCTAGGACACTGATGGATCTGTGAGACAGTTTGCTCTTTTTTTATATCAAACCACACTATTGTTCATATATTAAAAAAAAAGTTATAGGCTTGCATAAGGAAAGCTAAACACAAACAAATACAACCTACTTTATCTTGTTGAAATCCCAAAATAGAGTATATGGAATGGTTCAGTAGGTAACAAAAAGACCACATGAAACTGTATTATGAGAAATGTGAACTTGGCACTGCCTTTAAACAGAACAAATTAAGAGAAACACAGAAAAATCCAGACCTTCACACTGGAAAGTAATTAACTGTTTATCCCTCAATTATTACACCTCTGACCTGAAACAGAAAGTGTGACTCAGACTCCTGTTCTGCTTCTAGGTGTTCAATGCATCTGGCAATGTAGCAAGTAGTTTGGACAGACTTTGCTGTGCAAAGATAGAGAGGTAATGATATCTATAGGAATATGTATTGGGTGCTAAGGGCTGTCCGCAGTTTCTTTCATACTTTCCTATTCTACTTCATCTACAAATAAATGGGATGACTCAGTTAGTTTCACAAATATTTTTTTCTGTGCTTTTAAATAGGCATAGCTGGTAAGACATGCCCAGTCCAGTAGATATACTTACTCTGTAATTATTTGATCATTTATTTTATGCTTTACAGTATACGTGTAATTAATTTAGACCACTTTGCAGATATCTGTTTTCACTTTAACATTAAAGAGTATTTTTCTATTGATCAATGTGAAAGAGCCAAATTAAATCCACCATGATTATGTGTTGTATCTCTTGTCACGCTTGGGTTACACAGTTACACAAATACATTCAGGGTTTTCAAGAAACATAAACTTTATTCGTAAAGAGCATAATAAAGCATAAAGAATAAAGCAGAGGATGTCTGGGGGAGAAGAGAGACAAGGCAATAAGACAAAAAGACAGCTGCTGTACAGGCTTTTAAATGTTTGAAGCGCCACGTGAGACGCAGATCACATGGCACAGAAGCATAAGCATCAGTTAATCGAGCAAAGAGGAGGTAAAAAACTGTATTTGTTTCCCATTGTATCGCCGTTTAAGAGGGGGATTTCGGAGGAGTGACCGGGTCTTCTAGGGGTGCATTCAGCCCCCCTCTTCACACTATATACATAAAATGGTAAGGGTTCTCGGCCTGCGATGCAAAAACCTGGGCACTCCTGGCCCTTGAGACTTCATCTTGGTCTCAGTTGATACATTGTACAATGACACGTACAACACAACCCATAATCTAGGCGATTGTGCCATGGCTGACTTGAAATTGGGCTTGGATACGTGACAGCTTGCATCATCTGACAGGAAAGCTCTACTGAATGTAATGCATGTCCGCTGCGACTCCTTCTCACTGACATTTGAGACATAACAGTACGCCTGAACTAGCATGCACAGCTTAGCTGACACAAAAACTAAGGCTAAGTGATCAGGCCACTTACCTGGCATAAAAACAGAACAGAAGTGAAGACATGCAATATGCACACAGCATTGCTAATAGTAAGACATATTATTTATGCCAATGATGTGTGTCAACTACAGGACACAGAATGCAGGCATGATAAACACCAGCAACTTCCTCTGCACCCTTACACTCCAATCCCAAAAAATGTCATACACACTGCCTGGCCAAGATAAACAAGCGATCTTCATCCTCACTTCGGCATTGGTCCAAAAATGAAAGTGAAATCTGGTAACAATAAAATGTGACACTTCCATGGGAGGAAGTGTCCTCCCATGTATACCAGCAGGTAATATGAGGAGGTATCATGTATGGTCCTATAATCTGGACAAGCTGGATAACTGAGCTGTACAGGTTGTGAAGTGGCCACACCCAGCATGAGCTCAAGAATAAGTTTCTCATTGTATTCAAGCTTGTCTAGTGAGATCAGTCCAGCGACATGACTGGAAAAATCTTAAAATTGAATTTGAATTTAATTCTTCATTTAAAAAACTGAGGTTTGTTGAATGACATCATCATGCTTTCTTTAACTTCTTTATCTAGGTACACCACAAGCCACAATAAGATGCCACTATCAGAAGTCAGCTTCTCCGCAACACTAGAAAAATAATCATGTTGGTTTCAGCTGGTCTAAATGCAGGATCTACTTTACTGCTATGACAATCAGGAGAACAAGTTTTTTGCTATCACTGTGGAAAGCTCTATCATATCATCATTTTTTATCCATAGAACCCTGCACTACACCACGGTGAAAACAAAATAGTATTTTCTTCTTTTTGGGTAGTGAGTCAGTCCTCATTTACATGAGTCAGTAACATTATTGTATCCCATGCAATTCCTTGATACAGAAATCTTTTCGATAGACATAAAATCAAGTAACACTTACTTTTAAATGTATAGTTATTTCAAATTACTCTCAATTCATAACCCTTATTTTGCACTGGCCAGAATTTATTACAGAGTTTAAAATTTTGTGGGCCCCCAACCAGTGATAAAAATCTAAAAAAAATCCTTAACAATCTGTTTCAAGGCAGACAGGAAGACAAGCAAATGCACATTAACACACACACACAGCTGGGAAACTTAAATCCAAACGGGTGAACACGTAATGTGATTTCTCCACATAGTGAGAGGCTTCATAGAGGCAGCTCCTGGCATTAACATCATGGAGTCCTTAGGGAATCCCTGCCGAGTGGAAAACAGATAGAAGTTACTACTCTTGCTTAGAAAGGAATAGTGAAATGACCATGGACTGAAGTATGAGAGAAATAGCTGAAGGAATATGGATTGGACTCTAGTGGCCATCAGTTACACTTCCTAAGAATGCTATGTCTTCTGAAGCCATGCCATAAGAAATTCACTAATTTCCGAAAATTCACTTAAATTACTGGGATGTTTCTCATTTGAATGATTCACAACAGATTAACTTGTTTTATCAGTCACAAAGGCAATCTCTGTAATCTCTTAGGGCCAGAGCTATATCCCGGTAATTTGCTGAAAGTGGCTCATATACACTTGCATCAGGAGAAAGCTGCTAAACATTTCTGTTGGGATTTTATTGGGGTAGATGGAGAGATCAACTACTGTAATCATGCCTGATTGCCAAGTAATTCACCATTGAGCATCACTTGTTCCTTTACTGTTGAGTGCATCACTATAGACATATTAGGTTCACTCAAAAAATCATACTGATGACATGACCTGGTATCCCAAAGACATTCAGCCTCAGGCTAGTAAGACAAGGATGATTTCAAAAGAAGTTATTGGGGTGATTTTCAAGCCATGCATCCCAGCGGAAATCATAACAAATTATGGGATGCTATTCATGTCCAAAGTTTTGAAACAGCTAATCTTTTAAAAGTAAAACACCTTACGACATCTGTTTATTGTCAGATTAGAAGAAAAAATTAATCAGTTATGTAAACAGCTGTTAAGGAAGTTAGTGGTAACAGATGGAAAGAACTGGAACTGAATTCTTCCATTTCTCTTATTGCATATAGAGAGGTGATACAGGTGCCCACCTGATTCATTCCTTTTGAATTTTAACATTGGAGACTGCCACTAGTAATCAGAGACTTTGCCTGGGAAGGGCACAAAGAGTAATAAGTTGCCCACCCAGCCAAAATATTCAGGAGTATACTACGCAACTTGAAAAACACTTTAAAAAACTGTACCCCGTAGTGAAAAGATATTTTAGAAATGTGCAGTGGATATGAGCCCAGTTATAAAATTCTAGTACAACATTATGCAAGTTCAGTCCAAGGGGCTGAATTATGGTATAATTTCTTAAGTTTAAAAAAGTAAATTCTAGCTCACTGCCAAAGTCTATTTTGAGTAGAAAGATAGAAAAGAAGTAATGGATTTAGTAGAAGATACAGTATGCACATTACTCTCTTTTTTCTTTGTCTGTCTGCCACTACATGTCAAGCTAAATATTTCCCATACTGGACACCTGTTGTGGAACGAGCATACATGGACCTGGAAATCTTCAAAAATCAAAACTTGTAAATGCTAGTAAATCCACAGTTCTTAGCCTAGCTGTGACATTTTAGGGCCAGATACAGATGGTTTGTGGAAATTTCACAGTTCAATGCTTACCCCATGTGCTGGGGAGATGAGTTTAGCAAAACCTTAAAGAGGCTTGTTTCCTCAGTATTATACACATAAAGAGCAAATATATTCTACAAGCTCTGACAGGAAAAAAACAAATCTTTTCACCACCCCTAAAGAATATTTATATTGCTGTGTCCTTTCCTGTAGACTACATGAAGCTCCAGCTATTTTTCAGCATCCTTTGGAGAATAGGGCTACATATGCATTTAGCAGGAAGCTCTCAGATTCTGATTGTCAGGTTTGCCAAGAAAACACAATTCTGCTTGTACTAGCTATCTCATTATTTCAGTCCTTATCCACAGCTAATGACCATAGATGAGGACAGTTATGTAGATTGACCAGTCCTTTGTCTTTTAACTCGGCTCCCGCTTCACCACCATGTATTGGTATAGTGCTCACAGATCTGCTTGTCTATCTCACATTTTCTTCTTCCATCAGTCATGAACAAGATACCAAGAAACCTGAAGTCCTCCATTATAAGTAGTTGTACCCACCTCCTCACCTGGGGCCTTATTTATAAAACTTTGCATGGATTTGAGAATGAAAATATTTGATCACAAGAAAAAGTAAAATATACAGTATATGCCAAAAAAGTCAGATTACACAATTAACCCTGTATAAATCACAATTACTTTGTAAATATGAGTACATGAATGATCCTTGATGACCACCCAGAAACACTCATAAAGCACAGAGCATGCTTATTAGCCACATACTGTACATATGCAATCACTTCACTGTCTGTTACAAAGTGTGGAGACAAAAAGGATCTGCCCAAAATATAAAAAATACCACTTCATCTGTTAAACATGGTGGCGGGAGAGTTATAACTTGGGCATGTATTGGCTGCCACACTTATCTTTATTGATGATGGAACTGCTGACAGCAGTTGCGCAATGAATTCTGAGGTGTATGCAGTAGAAACATCTGCTCCAGTTCCTGTAAATGTATCCATACTCAGTGCCTCATTCTACAACAAGGTACCAATCCCAACCATACTGCTAAGGCAACAAAGGAATTTTTCAAAGATAAAAAATAGAAAAAAATTGAATGGCCAAGCCAGGCACCCAGTTTAAATCCAGTTGAGTATGCCTTCCATACCCTGAAGATGAAACTTAAGGGGATGATCACCCAAAAGAAGCAGGAGCTAAAGATGGCTGCATTAGAGGCTTGCTAGAGCATCACCAGTGAAGATACTCAACACCTGGCGGTGTCTATATATCACAGACTTTAAGCAGTCATTGCATGCAAGCGATATGCAACAAAGTCCTAAATATGACTTTTTCAGCATACCCGCCCACCATTGCTGTGTCTCAAACATTAAGGTGCCCTGAATTGGAGGAATCATGTAGAGAAAGTGTTGTGATTCCTATATGGTCTGACTGAAATGTATGCAAATACCCTTAAATTAAAGTCTGCAATGTGCACATTAATAATGTCTGAATTATTTCATTTGTAATTTGAAACTGTCTTTGTTACAAATATTATGGAATGCACTGTATTCATTTTAGCTATATTTTTGTATTTATGTATGTCTTATTGTTTTCCTGTGTGTGTGGAACCCCAAGAGGCTCATCCACCCACAGCAAATATTCAAGCCGAAGTTGCTGTTATCACAGCAGCTTCAGCATTGTTGGTTGATTGTATTTATTGTGTTCTTTTGAAATATGGATTGGATTTACTAGTATTTTGACCACTGATTTTGGAATTAAGGCACTGTCTCTGTTTTGATTTGACTTAGAACATAAGAATATAAGAAATTTGATAAATGAGAGGAGACCATTCAGTCCATTAAGCTAGTTTGTTTGCATAACAGCTAAGTTGTCTCTGTATCTCATCTTGATGCTTCTTAAAGGTTGTTGTCAAGGTTTCTGCTTCAACTACATGTCTCCATAGTTTGTTCCAGGTTCCCACAACTCTTTGCATAAAGAAGGGCTTCCTGGCTTTAGTGTTAAATGCACCTTCCCTTAATTTACACTGGTGTCCTCAGTGTGTGATTCACCCTTAATCTGAAAGAATTCTGTGGGGTCTATTTTATAAGCGCCTTTGAGAATTTTGAAGACTGAATTAGGTCCCATTGAAGACCTGGATTAGGTCTTGTTCCCTTTAGGTGTTTAATTATTTAACAAAATCATCAGTTTTGTTGGGCAGAAAGTTTTTTTTTTCTATAACCAGGACAATACAATGGCATACTACTCAATCAAACAAATAATAATAATGTAACAAATAAAACAATTTACTTCAATATCATCCATTATCCAACCCACTATATCCTAACTACAGGGTCACAGGGGTCTGCTGAAGCCAATCCCAGCCAACACAGGGCGCAAGGCAGGAAACAAACCCCGGGCAGGGTGCCAGCCCACTGCAGGGCACACATACCCACCAAGCACACACTAGGGACAATTTAGAATTGCCAATGCACTTAACCTGCATGTCTTTGGACTGTGTGAGGAAACCGGAGTGCCCCACGCAGACACGGGGAGAACATGCAAACTCCACGCAGGGAGGACCTGGGAAGCGAACCCAGGTCTCCTTACTGCGAGAAAGCAGCACTACCACTGCGCCACCGTGCCACCTTACTTCAATATCAATCCTTAGAAAAACAAAAGAAAACTGGAAATACTACAAAAAAAAGAAATCAAGGATGAGAAAAAGAAAACCAAAGCAGAAAAACCCTACCTGTTTAAATACAATAGAACAATTAATAGCATAAGAGAGTCAATCACAGGCACAGCATGCTTATTTTAAAATTATGTTAATGAGTTATTGCTATATTTTTTAAAAAAAAGCTTTAGACATATCCTCTAAGAGAGAGAATTAGTTTTTTTTAATTTCCAGTAATGTAGAATGTTAAATATCTATTGAGTTATAGAAGGTGGGTTGGAATTCTTCCAGTTATCAAGATATGTCTGTGTGCTAGTAGTGTGGTATAGGATGTTGCAATTGATTTTTAATAGGTGGTTGCTTATGCACTTTAACCTAGTCAGAGAGTACATTACATATCAACTTAAATGGATTAGGAGTGACTGTAACATCAAGGCTGTATGTAAAGATTTATGTCCAAAAAACACCAAACCAGTACACTGTAACCAGTCATTTAAAAAACTGCATTAACAATTCCACAAACTAAAAGCAATTACTGTATGAAACAAACCCTAGACGACAAATACACTCCTAAAACAAAGGAAAAAAATTGACAAGTTAGATCAGTATTTCCCAGCCTCGGTCCTGTGGCCCCTCCATTGCTGCAGGGTTTTTGTTCCAACCAGCTTTTGTTTTTAATTGGACTCCTGGGCTAATTAAGTGATGTGTTATTTCCCAAGTTCTGTGTTTTGTAAACAATATAGAAATTAGAAAACTAGGTTTGGTAAAATATATATATATATATATATATATATATATATATATATATATATATATATATATATATATATATACATACATACATCCATCCATCCATCCATTTTCCAACCCGCTGAATCCGAACACAGGGTCACGGGGGTCTACTGGAGCCAATCCCAGCCAACACAGGGCACAAGGCAGGAAACAATCCTGGGCAGGGTGCCAACCCACCGCAGGACACACACAAACACACCCACACACCAAGCACACACTAGGGCCAATTTAGAATCGCCAATCCACCTAACCTGCATGTCTTTGGAATGCAGGAGGAAACCGGAGCGCCCGGAGGAAACCCACGCAGACACGGGGAGAACATGCAAACTCCACGCAGGGAGGACCCGGGAATCGAACCCAGGTCCCCAGACCTCCCAACTGCGAGGCTGTTCTAATTGTTTAATTAATCCATTATTTACTAATTAGTGGGTCTGCTACTAAAGTAGTTGCAGCCTTTGATTATTCAGTGTTGTTTGCCAGCGTGTCTGCTCTGCTCATTTTTAATTGTCATTAATAAGATTCAACGAAGGGGGAAAACTGCACAGAGAAAGGGCAAAATATAATGAAATCAACAAAAGAGAGTTAAGCATTTAAATCTATAGAAAAAGCAGAAATATTTCTAAATGTCTTATAAATGTAAAAATCATGCTGCTGTGCTTTTCTGAATGTCGAATAACAGAAAAATAATAAAAGCTAATTAAATGAGATCAGGTGTTGTCACTGATTAGGAAGCTGGTTGGAACAAAAACCTGCAGCCACAGTGTGCCACCAGGACCGAGGATGGGAAACGCTGAGTTAGAGGAAACCTGTTGTAGATAAAAACAACAGCTTGTATATACAGAGTTTAGAGTGAATATGATGATGGCAGCAGAAAGAAATCCCTAGCAAGCTGTCACAAATATAAAATACATTTTCAGTTCTACCAGAAAAAATGGTTGGGTGCTCCAGAAAAAAATACAACAGAAATCTCTTCTAAGACACATTTCATTTGTATATCTGGGCAAAAGTCCAATTTCTGCTAGGTAACTTATGTTTTGCATTTCCCTCTCTTGTTTGTTGTTGCTTCCTGATTCTCCTCCAGATGTCTCTCTCTCTCTCTCTCTCTCTCACCCTGGTTAAATCCCCTTTTGGCAAACTGTCTTGTTCCATGCAGCATCTTCTTAAAGGTGCTGCTCCCCTGTTTTTCTAGTTCAAGTCAAATTCACGCCAAAGTATACATTAAAGGAGAGAATAAATTAACATCTGTGGTGGGTTGGCACCCTTCCCGGGATTGGTTCCTGCCTTGTGCCCTGTGTTGGCTGGGATTGGCTCCAGCAGACCCCCGTGACCCTGTGTTTGGATTCAGCGGGTTGGAAAATGGATGGATGGATAAATTAACATTAGGCCAAAAGTACATGTGGCACTCGCCACACAAAGATTTTTTTTTCCATTGCAAGCCAGACTAGTGTAAATTCATGAATTTCTGCCAATTTCCAGGACTTTATTGTGAGTCTATTACCTGGCCAGTAATACTAGGGTGTTTTACCGTGTTAACCATTATGGGTATAATGAAAAATCAAGCAAAATGACACTTTTTACTGGCTAAATAAAAAGATTCCAATATGCAAGCTTTCAAGGCAAATCAGGCTCTTCTTCACTTGCCTGAAGAAGGGGCACGAGTTGCCTCAAAAGTTTGCATATTGTAATCATTTTAGTTAGCCAATAAAAGGTGTAATTTTGCTCTGGGTGGCAGTAAAATTGAAAAGTAGTGCCATGCCTAACTACTTTAGAGCTTTGTAGTGTCATCTTTTGGATGTGTGGCCGTTTCAGATTCCAGATGAATGATGTTATGATTTAATTTAATTTCTTAAAGAATGATTTGTTGGTGTATATAGGGATGCTCTCAAATACAATGCAATACAATACAGTTTATTTTTGTATAGCCCAAAATCACTTAGGAAGAGCCACAATGGGCTTTAACAGGCCCTGCCTCTTAACAGCCCCCCAACCTTGACTCTCTAAGAAGATAAGGAAAAACTCCCCCAAAAAAAAACCTTGTAGGAAAAAATGGAAGAAACCTTGGGAAAGGCAGTTCAGAGAGAGACAAAATATATATCACAGCTTAGGGGAATAGAGATAATGGTCAAGGAGGTGCCTGTGGAAAAATGATATGTAATGAACTACAAACTGCTTCTAAACATGAGGCATTTATATTAGCTATTAACTTCATTTACTTCAGGACAGTCCCATCATTTTAGTCAATCTTTTATCATCCATTTTACTTCAAGGGACTGAGACAGCTTCATTGTTTTCTGCCATCTTCTCAGTTACTTTTGTAATCCAGACTTTGTGTGTATTTGGTTTATGACATTTTTGTACGTATTGTGTATAATGTTTAATAGGGGAAATATTTTTGTATGGATTGTATATAGTGTTTATTGACTGAGGAAACCAGGAAGGCAATTTTCTAGTGTTTTCTTTTAATGATTTCTAAATTCACCTTTCTTTACATTACACTTAATTTTCATCTAAATATTTACTGATTTATTGTGTTTGCACTGTCGATTGGTTGAAGTAAGATTGGCAAATTTGTTGGGAGCGAACTATGATGGTAACTTGGCCTAGTCCAAGCTGTTTCCAGGCCCCAGGCCAGGAAGTGTAGCAGCCACCCAAGGGTTTTACAGCATTAAACAGGCACCTAAAGTTTGTGGTTGAGTGTGAGACTTTAGTAAATTTGGTTTGGTCTTGAGATATTCTGAGGGAAACACTCCCTCAATCCTAGTAGCTGAGACTTTTGCTAGTATCTTAACACCATTATTCAGAGGTTAAATTAGTCTGTATAATGCAAATTATGGTAAGTTTGAAGTAGTCTTTGGAAAAATGGTAATTATTGCATGGAAGAATGTTTGAGGTAAATGTTATTAGCTTTAAGTTCTATGAATGTTGTTAATAATAATGGAGATAACTTAGTTACAATTTTTAATTAATAAATTCTACTTGTTTACCATCTAGGTCTGTGGCCTTCCCACTTTAGACTGAGTTTATGATATCCTGTAATTCTTTTGTTTTTTTTTTTGATTTTATTGATTTTATTAAAATCACACAACATTCCATACAAATAAATCAATTTTTACAAATACTAGGGTACTCTGCCCCCTGCTCACTTCGCTCACCCACCCTCGGGTTTGGTTTACCGAATAAACAATTTAAAGAGATTGTTATTTTCATGGGAATTGTTACATATGCATTATTTTCACTTTTACTTTAAAACTTTTGTTAAAACAATATTTGTCCTTTATTTCCTGCCTCGGGCGTAGTTACATCTCTTTCTCGTGGGACGTTTAATACTGCTCGCATTGTGAAGGGGGGGGGGGGCTGAATGCATGCTAAAGAGATGTGGTCGGTTCAGCTGATGTCTTGCTGCTGCTGCTGGCGAGCTGCGTGTTCTGCTTGCCGCACTTTGTGTCGATCATATAAAAGCCGGTACAGCAGCTGTCCTTTTGCCACTTCACGTCTCTGCCGCTTGAGTTGTGGAGGGTGGGGTTGGGCTGTCTGGAGGCTGAACGCACGTTAAGGAGATGCTGTCCCACTCGCGTTGTGAAAGGGGGAGCTGAACACACGCTAAGGAGAAGCGGACGGATCAGCTACTGGCTTTGTGCTGCTGCTACAGAGTGTGTGTGTTCTGCTTGTTGCACTGTGTGTCGTTCATTTAAAAGCCTATACAGCAGCTGTCCTTCTGTCTCACTGCCTTCTCTCACGGGACGTCAAATTGTCTTCTGAGAAGATCATGTCTCATCTCCCTGCCAAGATTTTTTTTTATAATAGAGAGTTAATATTGAAAACAAATCAACCCCCACCCCTGAAAAAGAGAGCTAAGCCAGCAGAGTAAAACTTAAAGCTAGTAAAAATAAGTAAGTAGATGAATTAATAAGTGAATAATGATAAATGGGGGCGGCATCTGGGGACCTGGGTTCGCTTCCCGGGTCCTCCCTGCGTGGAGTTTGCATGTTCTCCCCGTGTCTGAATGGGTTTCCTCCGGGTGCTCCGGTTCCCTCCCACAGTCCAAAGACATGCAGGTTAGGTGGATTGGCGATTCTAAATTGGCTCTAGTGTGTGCTTGGTGTGTAGGTGTGTTTGTGTGTGTCCTGCGGTGGGTTGGCACCCTGCCCGGGATTGGTTCCTGCCTTGTGCCCTGTGTTGGCTGGGATTGGCTCCAGCAGAGCCCCGTGACCCTTTGTTCGGATTCAGCGGGTTGGATAATGGATGGATGGATAATGATAAATGGAGAAAAAAAAGGAAAAAAGGGGAGAGAATCTGCTTCCTCAGTGCTTTATTCTAAAATGTTATTGATTAGATCCTGTCAGGTTTTGAAAAAGTTCTGCACAGATCCTCTAAGTGAGAATTTGATTTTTTCCAGTTTCAAATAATATAAAAGATCAGTTACCCACTGACTTAGAATAGGAGAGTTAGGATTCTTCCAGTTGAGCAAGATAAGTCTACGTGCCAATAGTGTAGTAAAGGCAATTACAGTTTGTTTGTCCTTCTCCACCTTAAGCCCATCTGGGAGTACACCAAACACAGCTGTTAATGGGTTAGGAGAGAGTGTGACACCAAGGCTGTCTGATAGGCATTTAAAGATTTTGGTCCAGAATGATGTTAATTTGGGCAGGTCCAGAACATGTGGCCCAGTGAGGTTAGAACTTGATTGCAATGTTCGCAGGTTGGATCTTGCCCTGGAAACATTTTGGACAATTTTAAGCGAGACAGATGTGCTCGATATATAATTTTGAGTTGAATAATTGAATGCTTTGCGCATATGGAGATCGAGTGGATTCTCTGCATTGCTACTTTCCACTACCTTTCTGAAATATTGAGTGAGAGATCCTTTTCCCACTGTCCTCTTGGATCTTTGAAAGGGAGGGACTGTAAAATGGTTTTATATATTACAGAAATGCTGTTTGATTCCTTAAGACTGATCAATATATTTTCCAGCATAGTGGGAGGTGTGAGGTGAGGAAAATTGGGCAGGTTCTGTTTAACAAAGTTTCTGATTTGAAGGCAGTAAAAGAAATGTCTTGCTGGGACGTTGTCTATGTACAGATCTCTAAGTGATTTAACCCCAAATGTTTCCCAGACATTAAAAACTGCATACAATATGTTTGACAGGGTGGAAAAAGGTGGTTCTCATGCAGAGGTGCCACACATAAAAGCTTCTTTATCTTAAAATGCTTTTGACATTGGTTCCATATTCTGAGTGAGTGAAGCACAATTAGGTTGTTAGTATATTGGAGATAACTTGCATTTATTGGGGTACAAAGCAAGGAATATAAAGAAGTACTGCAGGATTTTATTTCTATTGCTGACCAAGCCTGTGTATGTCCATCTATTTGTGTCCATGTCCAGGTTTTTATAGCTTGTATATTTGCTGCCCAGTAATAAAACTGAAAGTTAGGTAGAGCCATGCCACCTTCTGCCTTTGGTCTTTGTAGGGTCACTCTTTGGATACATGGATGTTTTGAATTCAAAATAAATGAGGTTATGGTTGAAACTAATTTCTTAAAAAATGATTTATTGATGTATATTGGAATGTTTTGAAATAAAAAGAGAAGCGTAGGAAGGACATTCATCTTAACAATGCTAATTCTTCCACCTAAAGTGAGATGAAGGGTTGAACATCTATGCAAGTCTTGCTTAATTTTTTCCATACACACAGCAAAATTTTGTGATAAAGAGCTTTATGTCTACTTGTGATGTTAACCTCTAGGTATTTAAACTGATCTGCGATGATTAAAGGGAAGCTGTCCAATCTAACATTGTGTGCTTAAGAATTCACTGGAAAGAGCACACTTTTAGTCAAATTAATTCTGAGGCCACAAATCTTTTGAAATTCTGTAAGTGCTGTTAGGACTGCAGGCACAGTATTTTGTGGATCTGATATACAGTATACAGTACCATATCATCTGCGTATACAGAAACTTTCTGTTTAAGTCCTTCTCTGATAATCCCCTTTATCTCATAAGCATTTCTACAGTGAACTGCCAGTGGCTGAGTGGCGATTGCAAAAAGCAGTGGTGACAAGGGGCATTCTTGTCTGGTACCACGTTTTAGTTTAAAGTAGTCTGAATTAATGTTGTTAATTAAATGTTATGTAATTCTAAAAGCATAAAAGGTTTTTATGTAAGTTCTGCACTAAGAATATCAAGCAGTGATATCTGTATTTTATCAAAAAACTCTGGCTTTTGTCATGTTTTCTTTACACTGATAGGAATATAAGGACTTATATTACTCCTTAAATCTGTTAATTATTCCTTCCTGCTCCATGATTTTATTTCCAGGTGCTTTGGTAATTTCTGTTATTGCATTGCAAAATTTCTGCTTATAGATATGTTGAGCTAAAATCTTATTAACTTTCTTCTCTGTGTTCATAATAATGGTGTTGCAATTTAGAAATAAGTTGTTTAGTTTGTCTTGTTGTCAAGAGTATAAAATTCTGATTGTCCTGCAAGTCATTAGGAGAAATGGCATGTTCATGATCTATTCTGAAAACTTCCATAATCAGTTCTGACGTCATCCTAGTCTCCATCTTATTTTTTATGATAATAACTAAATAATCTGTCGTCTTAAAACTGCCTTAATCTTTTTCCCTGTGGAAACCTCGAAGATTATTTCCTCTGTAAAAAAGTATCAATTTGCTTGGAAATTAGTTTGATGAACTTTTCAGCTGCTAATGACAGGGGGTTAAATGCCAGTTGTGACTTGAGAATGTTTAGGGCATGGTGATATGAGCTCCAGAAAAACAGGAGTGTGGTCAGAGATGACAATAGCGTCATACTTACAACATGTAACATTGGGCAGGTAATAATGAAGAATGAAGAAATAATTAATTCTTAAGTAACTATAATGTACTGGTGAGATGAAATTTAAAACTCCTGCCATTATAATTTTATGAGTGCTCATGTTAGGAACAAATGCAAATATATCTTGCTTAAATTATTAGTTGTTCACATCAGTTGCATATATGCTTACCCATACTACTTTGTTGCAGTGCTACTATTAGTTAAAACTGCATCTCCCAGCAGTCCCTGCAGGGGCTGTTGGGGTCAAAGGTGGTCAGAGGGGTTTAAAAGGAGGACAGGTGTCCAAGGGAGAAAAAGGTGGTTTTTTTTGTTGTTGTATTTTGTGTTTCGTTTACCTGTCGGACTGCCTCCTGTTGATTAAGCCGTATTTAGTCTTTGTGTCCTGGATTGTATCATTGTTGGGGTCTGGATCGTCTTCTGTCAGCCTGTGTGCTGAGGACTGATAGTGGATTTATTGGCTTCCCCGCAAGAAAAGGAGCGCTTCTGAACCATCCATCCGTCTTCACCCTTACAGTGTCTACCGGTGGGACTGTTTTTTCATTCCCTTTCAGCGTGCAGATCTCTGGACTCACTAATGTCATCTTCATTGCATCCGGTGTTGTTTCCATGGACTTTGCTGTGTGGAGTTGTTTGTGTTCATATGTTTAATGTAATATCACCGTAGGGGTACAGGGGTGGTATTATTGTTTTCATTTATATTATTTAATTTCACTATATTCTTAATTGTTGTTAGTTCTCAGTGTGCTTTATTTTGTCTCTGTTTTTTGAGTGTGTGCAGGTCGGCCCAAAGCTGGGAGCGTCCCTGGGATCTCCTCTACAAAAATAAATAAATCACTGTCATATTGACGGTGTGAATCTTAGCAGCACGGGACTGCTACCCAAACATCTGATTTTTATTAGTTAAGCTAAAGCTTAAAACTTTGGCTGATCCAGTCTCTTTTCAGTTGAAACTGGTCATTAGTTGTTAGGTGAGTCTCCTATAAAAATACTATCTTGGCCTTAAAGCCCATGAGATGGAAGAAAACTTGTTTTCACTTTAGGTCGTCTTTATGGTCTTTGATTTTCCATCTTACAAAGTTTAATGATTGACTAGAGAAATACTGCTTCTGAATGTTTGGACACAGTTTTTGAACTTAAGTAAAAGCAGTGAGTTATTCCAGTCTAACTGTGTTACCCATCTTAGCCTGGAAAATTTAGTAATACAATGGGCATCAATTATAGTGTTGCTGGTTAATCAGGTGCCTCAGAAGTACTCTGCAACTAATTAAGTGCTTTTCTTTATATAATATTTGTAGGTTTAAGGGCTAATATGTTTGGCTGCCATTGTATTGTACTGGTTAAAACTTTGGATCAGGACTTGAAACCCTGAGGTTGTGGGCTCAAATCCTGATACTGACACTGTGAGAACATAAGCAAGTCACTGTACCTGCCTGTGCTCCAACTGGAAAAAGAAAAGAAATACAACCAATTGTACCTCAAATGTTGTAAGTCACCCTGGATTAAAGCATCGGTCAAATATATAAAAGTTCTAAGGTCTGTGTTTCCAGTCCCTCACAGCAATCTGATTGATCAGTTTAGATTTTGTGTGATTGGCTTTGGCGATGTGATGCAAAAGGAATTATGAATGTGAGATGAGAAATAAAGGTGTATAAACCATGCTGAGATAGTCACCTTCAAAGACAGCAAGTACAAAACAAAGGCGTATAAACCATGCTGAGATAGTCACCTTCAAAGACGGCAAGTACAAAACAACATTCTAAACGTGGACATTAGGCGAGAAAGGTACCTCGCAAAAAATGAAAGAGCATGAGACACAGGCTATGCAGGAACAAGCCCAAGAGAGGGAGCGCCAGAGAAGAAATATTCAGACATACACGAATACAGAGGAAAGTGCTGAAGGTACACAGAGGGCAAGAGATAGCAAATATTTCCTAAATATTCTATTACCTGTCTGTGACAGGTACTGCAACTGGTAAATAACAGTAATACTATTGGGACACTGAAGCTGTTTATTCTTGAATGTCAACTTTGAACTGTTATACACAATTCTTGTAAATAAAATGTTCCTGCATTAGATCAGTTCCTGCTTTTCCTTTTGACTTGATTTTTTTTTTTTACTTCATTTTTTTTTTTTTTTGTTGATGGTCATTTCCAAATACGATTTAACAGGAATATGTGTTCTGTTAAACTGAAACTGGTACTAAGTAAGAATAATTTTAAATTTGAGTGTATATTTTTGTTATTATTATAATGCTGGGATGATATGAAACTTAAGTAAGTACTGGTTTATTTCTCAACAGTATAGATAGGCAGTTTACACAGCTGGTACCAAGGTAAGAATCTGTAAGGGGGGTGCTTGAAATTCTAAGATGGGCATTGATATATAGTTGGTTGAACTTGGATTTGTTTCAATGCCCCAGTAAATCTTTACTTTCACTTTCAATCATAAATATACAGTCATGTAACACCCATTTTTAAAATCTGCCATTATAAAATACAGATCTTTATTTAATAATTGATTACATTAACCTCAATTCAAAAAGTATTATGGTTGTAAATTTGACTTCCTCCAATAATATTATTAACAGATTCAAATTTCACCAAAGCAACACAGACCTGAGAGGGACATGCTTCTCAGGTGGCTGCAAACTGTCAGAGGAGTTGAGTATATGTCGAAAAGTAAACCATAAAACATGCTTGTAGCAGTTGCTGAGGTGGGGGGATGCACATGTACAGCACTTAAAAAGCACTTTGACTGTGTGTCTCTGCTACTAAAGACCATCCTGGGAGTGTGGCCACTGCTGAACCTCGGATGTACTCATGGACTCCTGTGATGTGTGTTATCAGGTCTGAAGTTTTCCCAGCCAATTGGACATTTGTTGATCAGTATCTGTAGGAAAAAATGGGCCTTCACAGGTTGCATTTTTTGGGCTATTTTTCAAAATTAAACAAGGTATTTTGGGCTACTTTTTAACCCGCCCGCATTACTACCATATTTTTCATCCATCTGTCACCCCTTTCCCTGCTATTCGCAGTTGTATACTGTCATGCATGTGCACATAGAGGACAGCCGAAGGGCTCTAGTGACTGTAACCCTACTGTTGCTGATGGCTATAACACCTGTGATGTCACTTCTGGTGTCTGTCCTCCTGGACCCGTCTCTTCCTGGCGGAAGCACTCAAAACTGAAAGCTCAGCCATCATTGGCAGTCCTGTTGTGAACTTGCCTCTATAAAGACATCTCCCCAATTATTGCATTTCTTGTGTTTGTTTTTGCAAACCAATTACATGGGAGACCAGGCTGGTACCCTAACTCTTTACCGTGTTGTTTCTTTCTCTTGCAGTGCCATATTCAGCAGGATTTGTTCCTGGGATGATTGAAGAACAGGATGTAGTAGCCATTGTTCTGGTCACGGCGATATAAAATACTAAAAGTTCAGGTTGGGGAACAATTGACTCAGCTTGTAGAGGAGGAGATATGTAATCAAGCATGTGCTACCCTCCAGCAGAAACAATTGATGGATCCATCCCAGGTTTTGTTGCTATTACGTTGATGACTCTTGATTTTTCTCTGGCATTTAACTTACAGATGCTTCAGACACAGGTCATGCTGAGCTGAAGCATCAATGTTATTGAACACCCCGTTCAGAAACTACAGAACAAGGAGACCAGGTATTTGGTGGTGGAAAGGAAAAGCCTTTGTGATAAAGTGGGCTATTAACCAGCTGAGCTACTACCTCCTAGGCAGTGAGTTCACCCTTGTGACTGACTATGAACCACTACAGCGGATGGCACTTCACAAAGAGTCAAATCCATGGGTCACCCGTTGGTTTTTGAACCTTCAGCCTTATCGGTTTAAGGTCTTCCATTGTCGTGGTTCTCTTTATGCCAACGTCAATGCTCTTTCTCGGGCTCATGACATCATGGTTTGGGCCACATGATGTGATGGGTCAGGACTGGGTGGTATATGGTCCTGTCATGCGTGTGCACATAGGGGACAGCATGGGACTCTAGAGACTGTAATTCCACCTTCGCTCCAAGAGTTGGAGCTGTATCCTAATGCCTTTTCTCTTCTTCCCTCTGCAGACCAGATAACTGATGGCTATAACACCTCTGATGTCACTTCTGGTGTCTCTCCACCTGGACTGCTTCTTCCTTCCAGAAGGACTCAAAAACAGAAGCTCCGCCATCTTTAGCAGATGTGTTGTGAATTTTTCTACGGGGGAAAGGGGTTACCCCTAAATATTGATATGGCAAGGGTTGCATATAATGCAACATTGCTCCACATGGTATGGAATTACCTGAACAATTAAGAAATCAGATTGTGAGACTTCATAAAGATGGGAGAGGGTACAAGAGCATCAGTAAGCTACTGAACATACGTTGTAGGAGTGGTTAGGACACATTGCAAGAGCCATACTACCAATAACAGAAACTGCAGTGGCCATCCGCAAAAAATTATCCCATGCATGATTCACTATTTATGCAACCTTGCATTGAAAAACAAGACAGTGAAGTGCTTCTGACTTGGTACAAAGATCATCTGTGGAAAATAGTGATTCAGTGACTGCTCAGACAATGCAATGGACATTGCATTAAATCAGTCTCCACAGACTGCATCCAAGAAGAAAACCATTGCTCACAAAATGGCACAAAACTACAAGATTGAACTTTTCCAAAGAACATGAAAACAAGATGGAAACTTGGAAGATAAAAATTAAAATAAATTTGTTTGAATCAGATGGGGCATGTTTGGTGTGGACCTACTGCAGTAACATCATAGTGTCTGCTGTGAAACATGAAGGTAAAAGTGTGGTAATGTGGGGTGGACAAGTGCAAAAGGTGTATCAGAAATTACATTTATAGATGGCACCACGAACGCAAGTTAGTATACCGAAATACTGAGGAAAAAAGATTGCTCCCAATCTCAGGAAACATAGCAATGATCTCAAACACACTGTAAAAATCACATTAGAGTTATTCACTTAGGAAAACGTGAAAACTAGGACCTGGCCAAGGATGTTCCATGACTTGAATCCAGTTTCCCTGAGGTATTTTAAAGTGTAAGGCATGGTAATAAAATCCTTCCAGCAAATAGAAGGTGAAAAAATAAATCTGTGAAGAATGGCAGAAAATCTATGGAAACATTTGTGCGAGACCAGTTTTCCATGACCAGTAGGATCAACTCTGTTATCTACATAAAAAAAAGAAAGAAAAAAAGGAAAAGCTGCAAGCATGTGTTATGTTAAAACTGGTGAGATATCCAAACACAAAGACTAAATCAGACTCTCACATTGCTGACATTCTGCTTTGCGTTTTACAGACACAATTTTTCTTATGCCGTTGCCTTTAGAATGCTCATTTCAAGTTTTAAAAATTGCTGGAATCATTCTTTTTAGCTCTTGTTCCATATCCTCTGGAGAGGTGAAGATATACAGTTAACCATCAATCATTACTTTGAATATAGCCAGAAACAGAAGACTTTATTTGATTTCCGCTGTTACGTAGGCACTATTTAATGCTGTAAAATGCAGTCAGTTTTGCAGCAGAGAAATCTGGGAATATACAGATTTGGCTGTTTTTGAATATTGTCTCTGCCTTCTTTCTGAGATAAGATATTAAGTTTTATTTATCCCACAGTCTATTTAACCATGAAGCTTGTAGATTTTAAGGTATTCAGTCCTTATACTACTGTAGATAATAGGCAGTAGAGATGTCAGTATTTGAGAAAATATTCTGCTGCAATTTTCACCGGGTTAGGACTTTCCATTTTTTCAGGAAGTCCTTTGATCATAATGTTTATTATGAAATTAAGGTATGAATAAGGTATCACATTGCACTCTGAGTCTAGGGCAGTTATTCTTTTATCAGCTGTAGATGTTCACTTCCTCTATATGAGTTATGAACACGTGCTTTACTGCTTTTTTCTAGAAGTCACTTGGATGGGTGATGTAACGTATCTCCCTTGGAAAAAACAGATGAACTGAATCAACTTTCTAGAATTTCCTTACCTGGATTATTGAGCATGTATCAAGACTTTTACTGCTTTCTGTTTTAGTTCATCTATTCTACAGTGTATACCTTTTATATCCATTCCAAGTCTGATAATCAGTTACTTCAGCTTAGAAGCCTTGTATATGCAAATCTTCCATTGGTTGCTCTGATGACGTTATGTAAACAGTTGGCATTGATGTTGTTGGCTGCACTATGAACTTGAACCTGGCTTAGACTTTGGTGGATTTTTAAATACACTTTCTCTTATTTTAAGATCTTTCTCTACCTTTTGTCTCTTCGTAATGTTTTCATTTACTGTATTCTGTGCAATTCCACAAGAATTGTTAAAATGCAGGTTGCAGAGCACTCACTCTCTTAGGCATCCATCAAAAACAACAGATAAGACCAGGTAGTTTTTATTAGTTTTCTTTCTCTCCCTATTAAGAACTTTAAGAACCAGAGCTCATCTTGGGATTGTGTGGGCCACGTCTGTTGCCTGAGGGTCAGACCTGCCTGGGGTAAGTCCTATCTTAGGCAGGCTAGTAAAGTTCCAGGCTTGATGCCAATAATGTTGCTAGAGTATGGCAGCCTGCTCCAAATGTCCTCAATATCCTGTCTTAGGTATGGCCTTCTCCCATCCATGGAAGACTAGATGACGTACTGTCTGGGCAATGGTCCAGATGAACTTCTAAATGGCTTGTTGGCATCCCATTTGAGCAGTGGTGTATGGCAACCCTAAAAATGACTCTTTGGTATGCCAGCCAAGCAGAAAACTAAATTAACTACTGGATGAAAAGAAAAAACTTCTGCATTACAACAACAACCCTGTTGTTATTTTGCACTACATTCAATGATTTCAGTGATTTGAAAGAAATACAGAACAGATCTTAAAATTTATTGTATTTTATCGGAGGACTACAATTTCCAGAGAATAAACTTCAAATCAAAAATATGAAGTAGGCTGATCCTGATAATCAGTGACAAAAGAAGCTCAAAGATACAGGAAACTGTCTCATCCTCCATTGCTAAAGCGATCGGTGTGTAGTGAATTATATTTCTGAAATCTCTTCAAGGATCAATCCTTAAGAAGACTGACACATTAAGCAAAAGAATGAGAAAAACACTAGAGTGACAGAGAAAGACACCACAGGACGAAATAACTAAGCAGAAAAGTAGAAAACATAAAAAGGAAAAATAACCCTTTAGTTTATGTACTGCAAAAATGCATCTATTTCTCATTTCCTCTTATGTATCAAGACCTTAACATAGGCTTCTTTTGGTCTTCATAGCACTTATAAAACATCAGTGGTAGGTTATTCTCCTCTGTGCAGTGTGGCATATTGACATGATGGTAAAATATCAAGAGAATTGTGTCTCAGTTAAGCCACCTCAGACACTCCAAAGTGAAGTTTTGTTAGTAGGTCACATTGCAGAAATGAAGAAACACTTAGCAACACTTAAAAAACATCAGTGACGACCCAAAGAAGTGTTTGTTAAGGTCTTGTTACATAATAGTAAATAAGTAATAGATGCATTTTTGCAGTACTTAAACTAAAGTTACCAAAGGAAAAATTAACAGAAGCTGAAAGAATCAAAGTGGGCGGCACGGTGGTGTAGTGGTAGCACTGCTGTCTCGCAGTAAGTAGACCTGCGTTCGCTTCCTGGGTCCACCCTGTGGAGAAGTTTGCATGTTTTCCCCGTGTCTGCGTGGGTTTCCTCCCACCGTCCAAAGACATGCAGGTTAGGTGCATTGGCAATCCTAAATTGTCCCTAGTGTGTGCTTGGTGTGTGGGTGTGTGTGTGTGTGCCCTGCGGTGGGCTGGCGCCCTGCCTGGGATTTGTTCCTGCATTGCGCCCTGTGCTGGCTGGGATTGGCTCCAGCAGACCCCCGTGACCCTGTGTTAGGATATAACGGGTTGGAAAATGACTGACTGATGACTGACTGAAAGAATCAATGGTCAGCTTATGCATTCTTCACCAAGTTGCAAAATAATTACATATTGCGTTCACTGCATTGGTTCTAATTCTTTTTTCAATCCGGCTTTAATTCAGCATCATAGCTTGTTTATTGCTCTGTATTTCACCTAAGATCACTATAACTGTCAAAGCCAACCAAAACTTTTGTATACTTTGACTACATATTTGTTTGTTTCCGTTCTGATAATTCACTCTTTCTACCTTTGAAACTGCGTGTTCAGATTTTTTCATTACAGTACACGAGGTTGTTCAAAGGAATCAGTGAAAGGTGAAGAAACATAGAACAAGGTAGCTCTACAAAGCCAAAGGTCTGAGAGCTGTGTGTCATGCTTTGTTGTACTATGTTTAGACTCCTATGTAATTTTCACCATAAAAATAATCCATTTTCCCTAGATAATGAAAGTTATAGGTTCAACTGTATGTCTGACATGTGCTGTAGTCACTAAAATAACGTCAACTGGATTTTTTTCACTCCCGCTGTTCCCTTTTTAAGAGCAAATGAAGTCTAGTTACAATACTAAATCTGTTGTGTTTTCTGACGTAAGGAAACTAAAAAGTCATAGAATTTGCAAACAATGAGCCGTGAAACCAGAGGATTATGGTATGTCCAAATTAATGCCTGTCCAGTGTAAAGAATGAATATTAATGTGTGCTTTATAGTGACAAATGCTATATGAAGTGCAGAAAGGAATCATTTATAAATATACTGTACTTCATGCACTAACAATGCATCTACATTTTTTTAAAAATAGCAAGTATTTTGTTACTGTTCCCAAGCAAGAAAATGCTGATCAATTGGTTTAACTTGTCAAGAATGCATTTCCCAGATTTTACAGAGGATTCTGATGGGAAATACAGTCTTCTTACCACTTGGCTCTTTTACTTTTTCAAGTAATGGTGGAAAATATATCTTTTTCAAAAAGTCTCATTTCATTCCATTGGTTAGACCGAGTCTTCTAGTATTCCAGGTCTGTGGCTTTTTTTTTTTTTTTATTTTGGCCAAAGTTTCATTAAAAGTCTCATTTCCCAGAACTTTTCAGGTTTGGCAAAAGGTAATGGAAAGGATGCATAAAATTTGAAAGATATATGGATGTCAACATTGGTGGTTTCTTAATCACCTATATTTTATGTTGTGATTCATTTCTGTGTTAATGTTGAACATACATTCACAACAGCTTTAACTATAAAGGTAAATTGTTTTAAACACTGACACACACACACACTCACTCACAAATATATAGATTTGTCCGTCCAGTTTCTTAAATGCTTAATCAATGCTCAATAAATGCTTAACCCTTTTCAGTGTTGCAAACATAATCTGAGACCTGACATTCAACCAGGTGCCAGTCCAGGCACAGCACACTTGTACACTTTTATTCTGGCTTCTCCTGAGCCAATTAGACTAACATTTATCCCTTTAGGATGTGGAAGAAAAACCAGAGAACCCAAACAAAAACATGGTGCTAGCCCAAAGAGAAAGTGCAAACTCCACAGACAGTGAGTTCAAGAACAGTCTCATGGTGATGGTAAGTCATTGTACCTTCACACACACATAAAAATATACAATTAATTTATTTCAATACATCTGTATGTATAGACATAATGCTATTCAGTCATGCATATATATATTTAACAACAAGAAAGGTATATATTAGGGCTGGGAATTTGTTAAAAAAATTAACTAATAAATCACATAAATGTATGCAATTAACTGCGATTAAGCACATCTAAGATCCATCCTTCCATTAACCAACCCGCTATATCCCAACTACAGGGTCACAGGGGTCTGCTGGAGTCAATCCCAGTCAACACAGGACGCAAGGCATGAAACAAATCCCGGGACGGGCAGCAGCCCACCACAGGGCACACACACACACCCACACACCAAACACACAGTATGAACAATTTAGGATTGCCAATCCACCTAACATGCATGTCTTTGGACTATGGGAGGAAAGCAGAGCACCCGGAGGAAACCCATGCAGACACGGGGAGAACATGCAAACTCAACACGAGGCGGCACATCTAACATTAAAACGTAATTATAAAATTAATACATAAATCGTGAAGTAAATACATGCTGAATCACAAAATTAATGTAGAATCAACTCAAAGGAATTTTAAAAATTCAAACGTGATTGTCAGTAGAGTTTGTGCCCTAGGAATCAAGTTACCTGAACTATTCTATAATATGCACTTAGAATGCACTGCTAAAGACTGATTTAATTGAAAGAATAAGCATCTCTTAAATGGGCATACATTTAAACTTGTGTTAAACCAACCACAAACACTATCCTCAATTGTTCATCACCATCAACGACTGAAAATTATACTTTACACAAATGCTGTGTCTGCAAATGGCAATTTCCAAACTGCTTTTTTTTCCTGCCCTCCTGTCCTGTCCCATTGGACAGTTTAACACTCCTAAGAGATTTAATGCTTTTGTGGCTGGTAGAATTGTGGAATGCCTTGGGATTTTTTGGGTTTCAGAATTGTGTCACCACAGAAAAGCAGCTGGAAAATACTGCACCTACTCCTTTGCTCCTGGCACACAAAAAAAGCACTCCATAGCTGTTATCTCACTTAAAATCTGTCACCGTGCATTACTTGGATGGTTATATTGTGTTCTTTGCATAACTTAGTGAAGATACTGCAAACTTGAACATGAGTAGGGTTAATCATTACACTTCTGTTTCACAGAATTTTGTCATAATATTAGGGCAGTCAGCAAGTAAGCTACTTTGCAGACTAGTACAGAGGTACTAGTGACTTATTTTGGTTTTAGTGCCACTCAAAGATTACTTATTTAGCACTTATGTGAAAAACATAAAAAATAAGAGTAATTTTTACCTTTACTTTTCTCTAGCATTACACCAGGACTGCCTTAAACCCCACTTTCCTGAACCTATGTCCGTATATATAAATCAAGAAAATGAACACCAGTACTATGTACTGACATGTGGAGTATCGTTGGGAATGGCATAATCCAAAATTTTAAATATTTAAATTAAAATTTTATTTCATAACATTTTTAAAAGTATTATAAACATAGAACTGGATGTGTATGTAATTCTTTAGGTACACAATTAACTTCTTTTATTATTGTTTCGTAATGTTAAAAAAAAAAAATTGCATGAAAACGCTGCCCTGACCAAAGCACTGTCTGAGGCATTTGCCTCATGGCTGGCCCTGGATGAGACAACACGTTAAACAGGCCATATTATTCGCAAAAATTAATGTGTTAACTGTTGTGAAACTGCTTGAGTCTCAAAAGCACAGCTGCCAAAACACTTCTAAGGTTGCCCACTATAGGTGGGAAACACCACCACAATACCCCGACTAAAACCAAAAAGAGCCGAGATGAATCATGATAAAATAAAAAGGTTTATTTTCACAAGGCTATGCAAGCCCCAAAGCTCTGAAGAGTATAAGGTGAAGCCTGAAAAGGCAAGGCATAAACAGCAACCAAAGTCCCAATACAGAATCCAAAAATCCAGGTCAAAAGCAGAGAAGAGGTTCAAAAAATATCAATCATCAAATACCCAATGCGACACCCAAAAAACAAAGTTAAAAACAGAGCAGGGATTCAAAATACCAGAAAATCACAAAGAAATAACAAAGCACAGCAAAATCACAATAACTCTCCACTCCTAATGCATTCAAGGAACCGCATGTAACTATGGGAGGCTCTCACATAAATAGGGTGAAGGACTGTTCTTGGAGGTGATTGGCAGGTGGCCCCACCCCTTGGGGAGTCATCCACAAAACACATGTAACATAGCTGTGCCACTGAAATTTAAACTTAACCAATGGCCAATAAACACGAATGACACATAACACATAACATTTACAAAAGAACCAAAAATTAACAAAGATGACATACTGTAAAACAGGAATTTGAACCCTAGCCAGGCAGTTACCTGGGCTAAAGTAAAGGAAGTGAAAATAAAAGAGGTTCCCACTCAGTTAGTTGAATACCATTAGTGGTTCCTAGGATTGAATAGGCCAAATACAATACAATACAAATTATTTTTGTATAGCCCAAAATCACACAAGAAGTGCCACAATGGGCTTTAATAGGCCCTGCCTTCTGACAGAACCCCCTGCCTTCACTCTATACGAAGACAACGAAAAACTCCCAAAAAAATCCTGGTAGGGAAAAAAATGGAAAAAACCTTGGGAAAGGCAGTTCAAAGAGAGACCCCTTTACAGGTAGGTTGGGGTGTGCAGTGGATGTCAAAAAAAGGGGGTAAATACAATACAGTGATCCCTCGCTATATTGCGCTTCGCCTTTCGCGGCTTCACTCCATCGCGGATTTTATATGTAAGCATATTTAAATATATATCGCGGATTTTTTGCTGGTTCGCGGATTTCTGCGGACAATGGGTCTTTTCATTTCTGGTACATGCTTCCTCAGTTGGTTTGCCCAGTTGATTTCATACAAGGGACGCTATTGGCAGATGGCTGAGAAGCTAGATTGCTTACTCTTTGCTTACTCTTCTCTCTCTCTTGCGCTGACTTTCTCTGATCCTGACGTATGGGGATTGAGCAGGGGGGGCTGTTCGCACACCTAGACGATACGGACGCTTGTCTAAAAATGCTGAAAGATTATCTTCACGTTGCTATCTTTTGTGCAGCTGCTTCCTGAAAGACATGCTGCACGGTGCTTCACATACTTAAAAGCTCGAAGGGCACGTATTGATTTTTGACTGAAAAACAAACTCTGTCTCTCTCTATCTCTCTCTCTCTCTCTCCCCCTGCTCCTGACGGAGGGGGTGTGAGCTGCCGCCTTCAACAGCTTTGTGCCGCTGTGCTTCGCATACTTAAAAGCCAAACAGCCCTATTGATTTGTTTGCTAGAGATTGTTTTCTCTATCTATGTGACATTCTGTGCTCCTGACACGCACTCCTTTGAAGAGGAAGATATGTTTGCATTCTTTTAATTGTGAGACAGAACTGTCATCTCTGTCTTGTCATGGAGCACAGTTTAAACTTTTGAAAAAGAGACAAATGTTTGTTTGCAGTGTTTGAATAACGTTCCTGTCTCTCTACAACCTCCTGTGTTTCTGCGCAAATCTGTGACCCAAGCATGACAATATAAAAATAACCATATAAACATATGGTTTCTACTTCGCGGATTTTCTTATTTCGCGGGTGGTTCTGGAACGCAACCCCCACGATGGAGAAGGGATTACTGTACAATACACAGAACAGAACACAAGTAATCCTCAATCTATATATATAATTCACTAAGCCAGAAGACAAGTAGCCAACCATGGAAAGCACGCCGGAAGGGGCGTGGATTCACTAAATGGCTGACAAGTAAGACGCCAATGGCGCACGCAGGAAGGAGCCACGCCCACCAACTCTTAGACCATTGGATACGACGAAAAAATCATGGCCACGCCCACCAACTCGGACGCGACGCCTCGAAAAACATGCCGTCATTTCTGTTTGTCTGTGCCACAGTCCACTTGCAGCTCTGAGCCACGTTGACTTTTCATTAGTCAACCTCAGTGGAATCTTGGTTCACACAGAGGCAGCGCCAGAGAGAGACAGAGGCACACACAGGCAGCGCGAGAGAGAGAGCCGCGCGCACACACAGGCAGCGACAGAGGCACACACAGAGGCAGCGCCAGAGAGACAGAGGCACGCACACACACACACACACAGAGGCAACGCCAGAGAGAGACAGAGGCATACACAGGCAGCGCGAGAGAGAGTCACGCACACACACAGAGGCAACGCCAGAGAGAGACAAGCGCACACACAGGCAGCGCGCGAGAGAGAGCCACGCACACACACAGAGGCAGTGCCACAGAGAGACAGAGGCACACACAGGCAGCGCAAGAGAGAGCCGCGCAATCCTTTAAAACTGAAGTTAAAACACAATGAAGGAAGCAGTCTTTAAAAACCAATAAGCCCTGTGCCTCTTTTTCATTAGCGTCTCACCTGCTTCACCGCCCTGCAACAGTCGAGACGCTTTCTCAGCAGCTGACCTTCTCTGTGCCTGACTCCACTACTGTCAGTCGCCTGATTAAAAATGGTGAACTCCTACAATGTTACTATCTTGGTTGGCTTTTACATAAAGTTTGGATTTGTTCAAATGTTCCTTTTTTTCCCCCTGTGCTTAAAACTCATTTAAAAAAAAAGTGTTTATACAACTGCTGCAATGTTACAGAGAGAGAGGGCTCGCCTGCTTCTGAGAGACAGAGGGGGAGGGGGCTCCCGTGCTGCTGAGAGAGAGAGAGGGCTGGGGAGGCTCGCGTGCTGCTGAGAAAGAGAGCCTGCGCATGCAGGAAGCCTGGGTTTTTTTCCCCTTGTGCTTAAAACTCATTTTAAAAAAAACTGTTTATACAACTGCTGCAATGTTAGAGAGAGCGAGGGCTCCCGTGCTTCTGAGAGACAGAGGGGGAGGGAGCTCGCGTGCTGCTGAGAGAGAGCCTGCGCGTGCGTCTGAGCAAAGACAATTTCCTGTTAGATTTGCTTTTGCAATGACAATTAATAAGGCACAGGGCCAAACTTTCAAAAAGATGTGAATGTATCTGCCAAAACCAGTTTTCAGTCACGGACAGTTGTATGTTGCTCTCTCCAGCGTTCCATCTTTTCATTCACTTACTGGTATGCCTGCAGGAACACGTGCAGTGAGCGAGAGAGAGCGAGCGACACACACACGCATACAGGTGCGCGAGAGAGAGAGAGCGCTGGACGCATAAGAATAATAATACTTCATTACATTGATATACCGGTGTTTTCAGTATTCAAAGCGCTATCCACACAGGAAGAAACCGGGAAGCGAACCCAAAATCTTCCACAGACTCCTTACTGCAAAACAGCAGCACTACCATTGCGCTACAAGGCAGTTAAAGAATGCACCGGCCTCGATTTTGTTTTCACTTCTGTTTACAGCGATCGGATCGTAGCGTGCATTGTTGCAATGTTACTTTTCTTGGTGGCTTATTACATTACGGATGTTTCACATGTTAATTTTTTTCCCTGTGCTTAAAAGACATTAAAAAAGTGTTTCTCAACTGTGACTCCAGAACAACTCAGTACGCAAGCTATATTAAGCGTCAACAATGAAGACTCACTACACCTTAATGAACAAGTGCTGAAACTTATCCCTACCGACGAAGTAACTTTCACCAGCGTGGCCTCCATCGTCACAGACAATCCCGCTTTCAGTCACGGACAATTGTTTGTTGCTCTCTCCAGAGATCCATCTTTTCATTCACTCACAGTGGTATCCACAAACCCACCCCATTTGGACAACTGTGTCGTTCAGCAAGTGTTCACCCATCAATACATAATTATGTGGCGTATGTTATGCCGCGGGTTGGCTAGTACAATATAATAGTGGAATATAAATATTACAAGTACAGAGCAGAATTCAACATTAGATGATATTACATAATATGATTTGGATTTGTTCCTGGAGACTGAATCAAACTACCTCCCCCTATTGGCCATTCCACAGCTGAGTCAATGCTGGGCCAGTCAATCTGATGAAAAGACACCTCTACCTGATGATTCCTGTGATCCTTCATCAGAGATGACTTTATCTTAGGCAGGCAAAACAACTTGGCAGGTGTGCAGTGCAACCAAGTGCCACATTTGAGTACCAAGAAAAGAAACAGAAAAGGTAAGGGTTAGTATCAAATTATAACTATCATTTTACTTATGTTTTAGTGCTAATGAATAACATCAGAGATGCAGTCTGCGTACTTAATCTGCAGCTTTAGTCAGGATATGCTAAACTGAAGTAGTGAGTTTCCAGCCGGGATTTGAAAGTTGAGACCGAAGGGGCATCTCTTATAGTAGCAGGCAGACCATTCCACAGTTTAGGGGACCTGTAACTAAAAGCTCAACCTCCCACTGTTATTAATCCTTGGAATCATAAGCAGATCAGCATCTTGAGATCTCTATGTGCGCTCTGGTTTGTAAGTCACGATAAGTTCAAACAAGTAAGCTGGACCTTGGCCATTTCAGGCTTTATATGTTAAAAGAAGGATTTTGATATCTGCCCTAAACTTAACCGGGAGCCAGTGTAAGGATTTAAGAACTGGAATTATGTGTTTTTGTAATAATTCTTGCAGCAGCATTTTGGATTAAAGAACAGTTTGAACATCCAGTGAACACAGCATTGCAGTAGTCAATCCTACTAGAAATAAATGCATGAATAATTTCTCGAAATCCTACTTATTTAGAAAAGTCTTAAATTCCCAACATTTTTAAGATGGAAGAAACATGATTTAGATAACTTTATAATGTGCACTTTAAATGACATGCTAGAGTCAAAGATAACTCCTAGATTCTGGGCTGATTCAGTAAAATTAATGGCAATTCCAACTGACTTAAATGATGACAAAATATTGTTGCGATCAGCATCATTCCCTCCAATAATTAACATCTCTGTTTTATCAATGTTTAAAGACAAGTAGTTTTCATCCATCCACTCCTTCAATTCACTAACACAACTAATTAAAGACAACATCGGAAAAACTTCATTTGGTCTAAAAGAAAGGAATAACTGGGTGTCATCTGTGTACGAGTGAAAATTAACATTATGTTTTCTAATGATAGATTCCAGTGGAAGCATGTAAAGTGAAAAACAGTAAAGGTTCCAGTAGTAAACCCTGCGGGATACCATATCTTAGTTCTGTGTATAATGATGTAGTACTGTCAGCACATTTCTGTATGTATTGGAGTCGATTTGATAAATAAGAACTAAACCAGGCAAGGACATGGTGCCTGTATGCCCAACATCATTTTCCAGGGCTGTGCAGTAAAATAGAATGGTGTCAAACATTGCACTTAAGTCTAACAACATAATTACAGTGGAGTTTCCTTAATAAGAGGATATCAGAATATTGTTTACAACCCACGTTAGTGTCGTTTCTGTACTATGACCAGTGCGGAAAACAGACTGGAATTTCTCAAGTAAATTGTGATACGTAAAATGTGACTGAAGCTGATTGGCAACTACTTTTTAAAGTATTTTAGACAGAAAGGGTAAATTTGAAATGGCCCTGTAATTAATAAGTAAGTATGGATCTAGGTCTGACTTTTTAAGTAATGGTTTAATCACTGACAGTTTTAGTGCATCAGGTACTGTGCCATGCAATAATGAACTATTAATAATGTTAAGAATAGGCACTGCAAGAACATCTATTGCACTTTTTACTAGTTTTATTGGCACTGGGTCTACAGAACAAGTAGGTTTCATTTTAAAAAATTAAATTCAAGACTTCCTGCTCAGTTACAGGATTAAAATTTCTAAAGTGTTGAATGCAATGTAAGACAGGGTCTGCTAAGCTAGTATGTGGGTTGTACTGTGATGCTGAGATCTGGGATCTTATATTTTTAATTTTCTCATTAAAGAACTTCATAAAGTCTGCACTGCAAATATCTGCTAGTATTTTGCACTGCATATCTGAATTCCCATTTGTTAATTTAGCAACTGTTCTAAACAGTACCCAGGGATTTTTATTATTGCTATCTATTATTTTAGAATAGTAGTCTGAGCGAGCTTTAAAGAGAGCTTTTTTATATTTTTAACACTCTGTCCATGCGATTTGAAAGACATGCAGCTTTACTGTTCTCCATCTGCTCTCCAGTTTTCAACACTCTAATTTAAGAGCTTGAGTGTTTTCATTAAACCAGGGAGAGTTTCTATGTCTTTTGATCACTTTTGTTTTATGGGGCACCACCGCATCAAGAGCATCTCTTAAGGTCATATTATAATGTGATGTTAGCTGATCTAAATTGTTTTCTATGTTTACATTTGATGTTAAGTGATCTAAATGGTTTTCCACAAGTACACTTGACTTAGTCAATGTATCTATAAATTCTGAAGCAGAAGTACAGTCTAGAATTTGCACTTTGTTTTAATCTGTGATTGTATTGGTAAGGGCAGAATCAAGTCAAACATAATCAGTGATCAGAAAAAACTTCATTTAATGGAGTACTAGTTAAATTTTGAATTTCAACTGTGTACGTTATAATTAACTTTAATGTGTGGTTATGATTATGAGTTGGACCTTTGACAAGTTATAATTAACTTTAATGTGTGATTATGATTATGAGTAGGACCTTTGACAATCTGACAAAATCCTACTGAATTTAACAAATAAGTAAAACATTTGCTAAAAGTGCCAAATCAGAAGGTTGCCAAATTCAGTCATGAACAATGAGTATGGCCCTGGTGGTCCATAGAATAGCACTACAATTGTGTTGGAATCTGTTTTAATATTTAAAATGAATGCCTCAAACGATGCAAAGTCACCTAAATTTTTAGAAGTGATTTGCATTTTGCTACAATGAATTATTCCGAAGCCTCCTCCTTGACCAGACTTATGAAGGAATGTGTATCCATCTGGTGACGCCTCAACTATGGGAACAGTTGTCAGATTTACTAAGCCAGGTTTCAGTGAGAAGACACAAATCAGATTTTGTACTTAGTATAATATCATTTACCAAAACAGCTTTACTTCCAAGAGAGCAAATGTTCAATAAGCAGCATTTAAAACTGCATACAGTAATCCCTCGCTATATCGCGCTTCACCTTTCGTGTCTTCACTCCATCACGGATTTTATATGTACGCATATTTAAATATATATCGCGGATTTTTTGCTGGTTCGCGGATTTCTGCGGACAATAGGTCTTTTAATTTCTGGTACATGCTTCCTCAGTTGGTTTACCCAGTTGATTTCATACAAGGGACGCTATTGGTAGATGGCTGAGAAGCTACCCAACTTACTTTTCTCTGTCTCTCTTGCGCTGACTTTCTCTGATCCTGACGTAGGGGGATTGAGCAGGGGGGCTGTTCGCACACCTAGACGATACGGACGCTCGTCTAAAAATGCTGAAAGATTATCTTCACGTTGCTATCTTTTGCGCAGCTGCTTCCTGAAAGACATGCAGCACGGTGCTTCGCATACTTAAAAGCTCGAAGGGCACGTATTGATTTTTGCTTGAAAAACAAACTCTGTCTCTTTCTCTCTCTCTCTCTTTGTCTGCTCCTGACGGAGGGGGTGTGAGCTGCCACCTTCAACAGCTTTGTGCCAAGGTGCTTCGCATACTTAAGCCAAACAGCCCTATTGATTTGTTTGCTTTTCTCTATCTCTGTGACTTTATATGCTCCTGACGGGCACTCCTTTGAAGAGGAAGATATGTTTGCATTCTTTTAATTGTGAGACAGAACTGTCATCTCTGTCTTGTCATGGAGCACAGTTTAAACTTTTGAAAAAGAGACAAATGTTTGTTTGCAGTGTTTGAATAACGTTCCTGTCTCTCTACAACCTCCTGTATTTCTGCGCAAATCTGTGACCCAAGCATGACAATATAAAAATAACCATATAAACATATGGTTTCTACTTCGCGGATTTTCTTATTTCGCGGGTGGCTCTGGAACGCAACCCCCGCGATGGAGGAGGGATTACTGTACTTCTTTCTGATCTGGTGATATATTGTATGTTTAATTTGAACTAAGTTTCCATTACAGGTGCACCTGGTGGAGGGTCTGGTTTTGTCTCTTGCACTAATTATACACCTTATTTTTTGGTTATCAAGTTATTTAAGGTCTGCATCATGACTAAATTTACTGGATGCCCCATTGCAGGGATTATGGTTAACAGCTTCAGGAAAGTAACAGGCGGGATAAATCCCTGGATGGTGCTCTAATCAGTCAGCCAGGCAGTTTTGCTGACATATTTTGGGATAATACAAAAGATCCCCTGAAGTTAGGATGAAGACCATCTCTTTTGAAAAATCCAGGCCTTTCCCAAAAATCATTCCAATTGTTCACAAGGCTATGCTTTTATTTGCACACCAGGTTTCTAGCCAGCAGTGAAGGGAATGCAATCTGCTTTAAATCACATCCCCTCTATATAGTCTTGAAAAGGGGACAGATACAACTAAATTCCAACATTTTCTTTTAGCTTTGGTGCATAGACAGATGAAATTCCTCTTTAATTCCTCAGATTGCTGTAAATAAATATCATTAGTGCCAACATGCAGCAATAAGGTAGAAACTTCATTGTCCACAACATGATCCAATGCAGCCTTTATGTCAGAAATTTTTGCCCCTGCAAGGCATTTAACATTAACTGCTGGTTTAACATAGTTTGGAATTCTAACATTCCGCACTATGGAATCACCAATTATGAGCACTTTCTTGTTCTCAGTATCCACAGGTGCTCTACAGAGTGCTGAGAATCTGTTCTGGGTCCGAAATGGTGACCTGAGGTGCCGAGGGACTAAATTTTGGCTTCTTAGACCCCCGTCTTACTGTTATCCACTTGCCCTGTGGCTGAATTGGTGCTGCTGATTTCGGCCAAGCACTGACTACAGTGGGACATGGAGAGACTGAAGCTGAATCAGAAGTAGCTGAATTGTCAAAAAAAATGAATCAATCCAATTTTCGGTTTGCTATCAGAATCCTAACACGATCCTCCTATTCATGTATTTTCCCAACCAACTCTAAATGAACTTAACACTTTGGGCAGGTGAAGCTGTCTACATTGTCGGCCAGAAAACCTGAACTGTACATTCTGCAGGTCACACAACATATAAACGTTCCCTCGACGGGCAGAGAACAGATGGAACTTACATTTAGCACTGATATCATCTTCTCAGTTTCTGCAGTAACTTCGATGCTTTCCGCGTTCAGCTGAATTACTAAGTGACCGTCAGCTTTAAGTTTCCACCACCCGCTGGGCGATCGACTTCGATTTCTCACTGACAGTTATTTTTTCTGGCCGGCTGTTGGCTTTACTCCAGTTGAACTTACTTGCGTGTCGAAGGGCTACGTGCCTGTGGGAGACGCCGCTGCTCTGTGCTTCCGCTCGCTGCTGCTCAGAAGAGGTGTGGCCTGAAAGAGAGAGAGAGAGAGAGAGAGATCAACCAGTCAATGCAAACAGTGAGACAGGTAAGAGCTTTAAAGCAACAGTTACATAACCGAGCATAACATTTATTCTTATGTCCTATAAAAAAGGTGTTTAAGAGGTTACCTTTAGTACCTTTTGTGTTAGGTTCATGTCACAAGTAATCTAATAACATGATAAAACACCTGACACTAGTGATTCACTCTCTCTGAAAATACAGGATGTCTGCATTGTAGTCTGCCATGGGATCATATGATTCTCTTCTCAGCTTAGGGTTTAAGCTCCTTTGTGGAGATTCTGCAACATTCCAAGCTGTCTTTGATACAGTTTTAATAGCGTTTCTAGCACAAATCATATTACAATTTTATTCACCATTCAGAGTGGGTACATTGCACTGTGACAAAGCCTGTACCAAAATGAGTACAGTGAAGAAGCAGAAAGTTAATAGTAAATGTAGGTGTTCAGCAATGATCATGTCACAAAATAATTGATCTCAGAGTTTGGAACAAAGGCTAGATGTTTAATTTATAAGGAAGTTCAACTGAAGGAAGGCTTGCTGTTCAGCTTCAAAATTTTATGTGGACCTTTGTTAAAAATGTTTGCTCTAGCACTAGGCAATACTAGACAATAGGGTAAGAATAATAATCACAACAAAACCATAACATCACCAAGTCACAATGTTGACAAGCAAAATGCACAAATTAGATTTGCCTGAGTTAAAATGTGTAAAAGGAATAGATAGATAGATAGATAGAATATACTAGAAGCAGAAGCCCCTCCCATTCCTTATAGTTGCCTTATTTTAAAATCTTTAACGGAATACACCACCCAAAAAGACTTATTTTTTAAAATGATACATTCCCCATGTATTTTGTTGTGATGACCAAGAACAATTTTAATTCCATGTTTTTGTGGAAAACAGACAAAATAAAGTATCTGATAGAAAGGACCCAATGGTGACCAACACTGGACAACAGCAAACAGTATCAGAAATGTCGAAGAAAAAATCTCATGCTAGTTGTGTCACAAAATTCATATATCAAGTCATTCAGTTGTATGCTCACAATATACAAAACATGTTAATTTTTATCTAAAATAGTGTTAAAAAAAGACAGGACTCTTGACCAGTGAATGATTGGGAGAGACAAATCTTAAATTTAGTGTGTTTTACACATTGTGAGCGTATGACTGGATGACATGAAGTGTAGATTATGCCACATGAGAAAAGTGAGATCTTTTCATTGATGTTTTTGATATTGTTCGCTATTGTCTGACATTGGTCACCATTGGATCCTGTTCTAGCAGAAACTTTGTTATGTCTGCTCTCCATGAAAATATGAGATTAAACATTTTTCTCAGCCATCACTACAAACTACATAGGATTAGTAACACATAAAGAAATAATTTTTCCATTGACTGTTCCTAAACCTGGAGCTTGTTTATCTTCTGTGAGAGATATTACAGTTATTTCCTCCTTTGTAAAAATGTAGAGGAAATGTTTATTTAGTTCAGTTGCTAATTTCAGACCATTTTACTTTTGCATCTCTAGGGTTTAGCCAATTAGTACATTGACAGAAAAACAATGATTTAATGAATGGAATAATGTTATGGTAAGTCAGCCGTACAATCCATAGGTCATTTAAGTGTCACTTTTCCAATCTCCCTGTCTGGCACCCTACTGACCCTAGCTGGGTCATGATTGAAAGCTGTCCTCATAAAGAATAAAGGTATGTGGTTGGAAAATAAGAATGTAGTAAAATCCAGGACAGTTAAAATACACGATTTTCTGTGTAGCTTGCATTCTTTCTCCACATAGATTATATGGCCAGCACCACAAGCTCTGTGACATTGCAGATCTTCCTCTTTTAGGCACATTGCCAAAATCAGAGTGTCATTGCCAGCACTCATTGCCAGTGACTGACAGCATCAATTACCTAGGCTGGCAAGATATGTTGCCAAGATGCCTTTCTCCAGATATTTGGCAGTAAGTCTGGAATATCCTTTCCCAATGTGTCTGGATTCTGTAAAAAGATTTGCAACCTTACTGACAAAAAAGGCAGACAACTAATTGGCAGAGCTGGTATACTAATTGTTTAATTACCTGCTTTTCTGCTAAGGCATAGATAGATAGATAGATAGATAGATAGATAGATAGATAGATAGATAGATAGATAGATAGATAGATAGATAGATAGATAGATACTGAAGGAAATGTAAAATTATATCATATTATATGCAAATATGTGGACAAATAATACGACTACCAAAGGTTTTACGCAATATTAAAGTGACAGATACTAAAATGACATAATATTAAAGTAAAAAAAAATAAAGTGACATGGTATATGCTGATAGGATAAGATGTTTAAAGTGACACATTATGAAAAAAGGTTATACATTAGTAACCACATAGTGAGATATTAGATGTAGTGCATAGCTAATATAGATAAAATAGCTTTTAAGCCGAGAAGGACCATCAGGCCCAGAACTCAACCACATCCCAACCCTGTTTGGAAGAGTTAAAGAGTCTAATGGCTCTGGGGTCAAAAGATATTTTGTCCATATTGCAGTTCTTTGATAGTAGCCTACCACTAAACACACTTCTCTGCTTAACACTAGAATCCCTGAAGCCTGTGAAAAAACTCTTAATCTCTTCTTGTTCTTATTGTTACTTTTATGCAATAAAAACATACATTTGATTTGAGTCTGTAAGGTACTTGGTACTTGTAAAGGTTAGCATTATTTTAATTCAGTTTTATTCTCTCCGTTGCGTTCATGCTTCCCCCAGTCTGACACTGTTGTTTTCAAATAAAGATGTGCT
Source organism: Erpetoichthys calabaricus (assembly GCF_900747795.2). Taxonomy (NCBI): domain Eukaryota; kingdom Metazoa; phylum Chordata; class Cladistia; order Polypteriformes; family Polypteridae; genus Erpetoichthys; species Erpetoichthys calabaricus. Next base: position 66,012,508 of record NC_041400.2, on the reverse strand, counting down.
ATAACAGAGGTGAATTCAGATGAGGATGAACAAGGCATGCCGAGCTCGCCAAGGTATTGTGCAAAGTTCTGTTTCTGATTATGTTTTGTAATGGTCTTTATATAAAAAGAAACATTTATATGTTACTTATATAAAAGCTACATCAAATGTTATTTACTTGTTCACCTTGATTTATTTACTCATTTTCCTACAGCGTAAAGTCACAAGTAGACTGCTGCTTCCTGTGTTTGATTGACATGGGCATGCTGACAAAGTATATGTGTAATACCACTAAAAGTGTGGAGGCAGCTTCCACTTGCAGTTATAGACTCTTCAGTACGCGAGTGACTCTCCACGCTTGTGTTATGCGAGCAATGGTACGAGAATGCAATAAGAGAGTCGCTTGCTTTAAATATTCTTGAATAAAAGTGCACTTGTTTTGTTATATCTGTACCTTTTGTGAAAGTGTTTATTTGATATTTGGACTTCAGACTTCACACATTATACGCTTCATGTCAAAATTTTGTCATTAGTACTATAACATGAAAAAAGTTTGTGTTTTAGGTATGTGTTCAACATTTCTTGCATTTCTCTCATTTCCTGTCATCCTACACTTATATAGATCATTGTAGACATGGAACACACATGAAATATATGTGTTCCAAATAAAGATATATTATGTACAGTAATCCCTCCTCCATCGCGGGGGTTGCGTTCCAGAGCCACCCACGAAATAAGAAAATCCGCGAAGTAGAAACCATATGTTTATATGGTTATTTTTATATTGTCATGCTTGGGTCACAGATTTGCGCAGAAACACAGGAGGTTGTAGAGAGACAGGAACGTTATTCAAACACTGCAAACAAACATTTGTCTCTTTTTCAAAAGTTTAAACTGTGCTCTATGACAAGACAGAGATGACAGTTCTGTCTCACAATTAAAAGAATGCAAACATATCTTCCTCTTCAAAGGAAACAGAGAGGAAAGCAAACAAATCAATAGGGCTGTTTGGCTTTTAAGTATGCAAAGCACCGCCGGTACAAAGCTGTTGAAGGCGGCAGCTCACACCCCCTCCGTCAGGAGCAGGGAGAGAGAGAGAGAGAGAGAGAGAGATAGAGAGAGACAGAGAAAAACAAAGTCAAAAATCAATACGTGCCCTTTGAGCTTTTAAGTATGCGAAGCACCATGCAGCATGTCGCTTCACGAAGCAGCTGCACACAGAAGGTAGCAACGTGAAGATAATCTTTCAGCATTTTTAGACGAGCATCTGTATCGTCTAGGTGTGTGAACAGCCCCCCTGCTCACACCTCCTACGTCAGGATCAGAGAAAGTCAGCGCAAGAGAGAGAGAGAGAAAGTAAGTTGGGTAGCTTCTCAGCCATCTGCCAATAGCGTCCCTTGTATGAAATCAACTGGGCAAACCAACTGAGGAAGCATGTACCAGAAATTAAAAGACCCATTGTCCTCAGAAATCCGCGAACCAGCAAAAAATCCGCGATATATATTTAAATATGCTTACATATAAAATCCGCGATAGAGTGAAGCCGCGAAAGACGAAGCGCGATATAGCGAGGGATCACTGTACCCTAAAGTATCTATCTATCTATCTATCTATCTATACAACTCCAGGCACCTCACACCGGGATAAACAAGGCTTGAGGTGAGAGAGCTTTATGCCCGAGTTGAGCTCCGTCGGTAGGAGGGATGGGATAGCAGTCTGCTTGTGTTGATCGACACATTTACAAAACAAAAGATGCTGATGGAGAGGTGCGAAGGAGTTTTTTCATAGGCTTTAGGGATTCTAGTGTTAATTATAGTGGTTTATAGTGGGTGATGTTCATTGTCCATAATAGATAGCAACTTGCATAGTGTCCTCTCTGCAACTGTCATCAGAGAGTCCCTTTCCATGCCAATAACAGATCCTGCTTGTCTGGTCAGCTTGTCAATGCAATCAGCATCTTTCTTCTTCAGGCTATCCAGAGGTACAACACAGCTTTAGAAGAGAGTACTGGCAACCACCGAGTGACAGGATATCTTCAAGCGTTTCTTACATATGTTAAAGTTTCCCAGCCTTCTCAGAAAATAGAGCCGCCTTTGCACCTTCCTGAACAGAGTCCAACCTGTCATCCAACTGCACTCCAAGGTATTTATAGGTCTTGACCTACTCCACATCAACCCATTCAGTGCAGACAGGTCTCAGTGGTGGTCTAGACTTACAGTAGTCCACAACAATCTCCTTGGTTTTGGAAGTGTTTGACAACAGTTGGTATGACCAACACTATACCACAAAGTCATTCACCCTGTATTCCTCCTGTCCATCCCTGAACTCCCCACAATGGCAATGTCATCTGAGAACTTCTGCATGTGGCATGTCCTGGAATTCCAGCTAAAGTCTGATGTGTATAGCATGAAGATCGAAGGGGAAGGAACAGCCCGTGTGGAGCTTCTGTGCTACTGATTACAGTCTGTGATGTGCAATTCCCCAGTCTGACAAACTGAGGTCTGCCTGTGAGGTAATCTGGGATCCAGTTCACCAGTTGTGAGTCCACTCCAATCCTGTACAGCTTCTTCCTCAGTACAAAGGGCTGGATGGTGTTGAAGGAGATAGGGAGAGGAGCATGACAGAAAAATGAAAGTTGTGACTAGATCCTAAAAGCTAAGTGCACCATTAAAGACACCTGAAAATAGAACACATTTGTCTTTCACTTTTGCAGCTGTTAGGAAGCTATATTTCTATCACTTGTGCTGGACAAATCTCAATATTATCTGAAGAATTTGGTCTTTTAAGTGATGCTGCTGTCAGACAGAGAAATGGTGACCAAAGAGAAAATTTAATTGAAATAGAGACAGTATAAGAAACTAAATTAAAAAGATGTGAACAGTTTGTAATGGGGGAAAAACAAAAAACCCTACAAAATGTTCTAAACTCTTAGCAAGTAAAAAAAGAAAATAATTAAAAAGGTTTCAACAGCTAAGATAAGATATGCCTATGGCAGCCTAACCACTCTGCATCTTGTAACACCATATTTGTTGAAATTCTCTTAAGAATTGAAAAACTGTCCAGCTAAATTGGATATTTTATTGTAATACCATCTTCATTAACTGAACCAAATCAGAAGGTAATCAAAAAAGCATAAACATATTGATATTCATTACTGATTCTATTTTTCTTTTGTAATGCATATCTTATGGACATCCATTAATTTTTCACCCTGTAAAGTATTATATATGTCCTGCATCCCTGTTTTTTTTTTTTGTTTTTTTTTTTGGTGTTTTGGTGTACCGTCTCTGAGTATGTACTAGAGTGAATATCTCCCCAATAAAATGTAGAGTAAACCATTTATACCACAACACATTTAATCACACAACATGCTCTCTGTTCAAATTACAAAGCATTCATTTTTCAACAGAGAGAGAACACTGTACCCTGTACTTATCTTTATATATTTCAACAGATGATATATATTTTAAAGTAATTAAGCTCAATTTTCAGATAAACGATTTTTTCTCAGTGCTTTCCAACTTCTCACTTGATATAAGCATATTTATTGCAGCCTGCAACTACTCAGCTAAATGATTTTTTGTAATAGCAATAATGACCTGGCCTATCAAAGCATGCAGCCATCTGAAGGAATATGTATTTTTCCATCTTTTAATTTTTATTTTCTTTATTCTGAATTTTACATGACCGAAATCCACTAGGAATGCCTCAGGATTGTTCTTGTGTTTCAATGTCAATCAAGGTTCCACTGAAACACTTTTCTTATTTTTTCTGTGGCTGTTGTCCTGTAATATTTTTCCAGCCTACAATTTTTGTTTTCCACCACATATATTTCAAGTTCAATTTCAAATTAACACACTTAAAATATACCCCCAGCGTTTAGCAATTCATGTTTTACACAATGATACCGTCTCATGTATCTCTTGTGGGATGTAATCAAGCCTTTAAACATATAAAGGTTTTTGGTCAGCCTTCCGTATAATTGGAAAGTGGCTGAAAATTTGAAGATTTGTTGTGGTTTTTACAGATAAGAGTCCAAAACAGAACTGAGGTTATGGTACAGACAAGGTGGCTTTAAAGTCGGAAGGAGGAATCTATGTCTTCTGGGGTGGAACAGGAAGTGACATCATAGGGCTGAGGGGGAATATCCCACATTTTGTCTGTAGGGAAGAACGAGAAAGGATCAGTGTGCTCTACCACCCCCTGGTCTGAAGGGGAATTACCTTCTTTTGAGCCCTTTAGCTGCCTCCCATGTGCATGTGTGTGACACTCTTTTGAACAGACTTCTTTTAACAAAGATTTGCTAATTACTTCTAACAGACTATTTGGTTTTCACATCAAACCACATTCTTCTCGCCATTTCTCTCTCCTTCTCTGTTGTGACCCTGGGCCCTTCCTCACTCCAATGTCCCTTCGTCTTAAACTCTTCTCCTGACTCTCAACTCAATAAAACTTTTGGCCAGAGGTGTCTTTAAACTTCCTGAAGAGATCAAGTCCAACCAAAACTAGGAATCACTTCTACAGCCAAGAACCACATTTTTTTGTCTATGGGGACAACAGAATAGAATTGTCACAGTGCACATTATTTTTAGAATATCTTTGTGTTATTTAAAAGTCAGTTTTGAAGGTTTCTAATTGTTTGTAACTCATTTGAGAATTCTTTAGAATAGTTTTATTTTATATTATGCGATTATTGTGTCCGTTACATCACCAGACTTCCAGCATAAACACAGCCACACCTCCATTTGAAACTATCCTGTGAAAAACAAACAAACAAATCTTTAGTGTTAGGTACTTTCCTTTTCCAAGCTGACCAAGCACTAGATTAGTTTCAGTTTCAATCTCTTTTTTGACTCTGAATTTGATTTTTGATTTGTCCAAGTGTCCAAGTGGTCACTCACTATGTAGTTTTGACCCTTACCTGATAGCAACTACAATTCTGGCTCATATTATTATCTGTAGGTCTTTTCACATCTAACAATAAATCCTGGAGAACCTATTTTATCACATCAACTCACACTTGGACCTCGGAACCAGGGCACTGTGCTACCAGTTTTGTGGATATATCTCATATATTTATTATACAGGTCAAAGACAAAGCATATAAATATAGAGCAGGAGTTTTTAGGTGTAATCAGTGACTGTTTTATAACACAGTATGTTAAAGCACGAACGTGGGTGAAGCCTGTCTAGATTTAGTATTTTGTATTATTCAGTATAGAATTGAGGGTATAGAGGTGATTGAACCACTAGGGTCGAGTGACCAAAATGTAATACTCAGTGTTTGGGAAGAATGCGGATACAAAGACTGTTAAGTTAAACTTTGGTAGGGCAAATTTTGAAAAGATGTGGAAAACTCTAAAAAGCAGGCAGTTTTGAGATAGTTAAGGAACAATAGAACATGTTTAAAAATGTCTTACACGTAGTGCAGGACAGGTGTATACCTAAATTGGGAATTAGTAGAAATAAAAAAAAAAACTGCGGTTTGTTATAAGGAGTTAAAAAAGAAGCTGCAAAGGAAAAAACAGCTGTATGAGGCATATAAGACTAAGTACAATTGTGAGATGTAGAGTGTATGAGAACATGAAGGCAAACATTAAGAAGGATATTAGGTAGGCTAAAAGGCAGTTAGAGATGAATATAGCAGATAAGGAGAAAGATGACTCAAAGATATTCTTTTAGTATTTTAGCAGTAAAAGAACAGTCAAGGAGGAGGTGAAGTGCATCAGGAAAAGTAAAGGGGAATTAAAATATACTGGCAGTGAAATAGCAGATGCTCTAAACTCTTGTTTTTCACAAGTCAGTAAGTAGATAACCTCCCAGTGGTAAAAGGGACTACTAAGGAGGTACTGAGTGATTTAGAAATTTTAGAGAGTGAAGTACTGATTAGAATAAACTAGGGGGCTCCGCCCCCTGCTCGCTTCGCTCGCCAACCCCTGGTGTTGGGAAATGACAAAGAGCGTGATGTATGAATGAGATGTAGAATAGTGTGAAGGTGTAGATGATGCATATAGAAAGCAAACAATAAAGTGTGTGGCACAGTGTAAAGGTTTATTGGAAAATTTCTTTGTACACGCCGTTTAAATGTAAAAGGTAATTCCAGGTCAGAACTTGTAAGGTCAATGAAGATGGTCATTGTCGTGATCAGAGTCAACTTTGTCAGAGCTTAGAAAGAGTTGTGTTTCTCCAGGAAGTAATGCAATGACTTGGGTATTTATGTTTTACACATTAATATTTTTTGGACATAATATAGTGCGTTGTGTTAAAAGGGGCATTTGGTCTAATGAGATTGCTGTTCCAAATATCTCTGTAACTAAGTCGTCGCAGATAAAGGCTTGAGGAATTGTAATAATATCTGGGTGAAGTCTATCTGTATTGGTGAGTGTACCATCTCCCAGTTGTAATAACCAATTGTTATGATCTGGATCTGGACATCGCATGTTTTGTACTAACTGTATCTTTTGAAAGCAATGCCAATTGTCTGCGTATTTTAAGGTGCACTGAACAATAGCTGAGCGCATGGCATGTGGAACAATAGCTAAGCACTGTCTAAAATCTCCTCCTAATAAAAGTACCTTTCATCGAAAGGGAATATTATTATTCATCAACGTTTGTAGAAGTTTATGAATGATGTTGAGTAAGTGACTGGATGCCATTGTACATTCATCAATAATTAACAGTTTTGCAAGACGGATGTCACGTGCAGTGCTACTGTTCATGTTTATAGTTAATACCGATTTGTAGGATCTAATGCAGTTCATAAAGTTTTTACTTTCAGGTACATCGTTAGTTAGAAGCTTCTGTAGATATTCAGGATATGAATGTAAAGGAGGCAGTCTAATTTGACCCTTTAAACAACAACGTGTAAATGTATTACTTGTATTGCCAGTTGTTTCTTCAGGGAAGTTAAGTGAATGACAATGATTGCAAATGACATTCATTAATCCGAATGAATTTTCCTGAATAGTGGACTCATTATTGAACGCGTTGTCAGCTAAGTGGCGTAAGCGTTTAGCAGGTGTCTGTCGTTGATGTCCGTGACCTGTATGTTTTGCTTGTGCCGTTTGAGAGGCGCGTCGTTGTATGTCCAGTATTTGGGACGTGTTGTTTTGGAGCTGTAATCGATTTGTCTGTGCTGTGTGAGAAGCCCGTTGTAGTTTACGGCGTGCATTGTTTGTATTGAGCCTTGCCCGTTTTTGTATGTAGGTCAGTTGAGCTTTTTCTTTCTGGAGCCTTGCCTGCTTGTTTTCCGGCATTCCAGATGCGCGGTGTAAACGTCTGCATTTATTTATTTTGTCCCTTCGCTGTCGTTTCTGTATGTCTGAGACGGGAGGTGTTTCGTTTTGAACCCGTGCCTGTATCGATGCAGCACTGTGAGACGCACGCTGCATGCGTCTACGTTCATGTTGTACCCGTGATCGTGAATTCATGACTTGTTTGTTCTTCAGCGTTAGATATATGGATAAGTAATAAGGAGGATCACACTCACTGTTAATATGGAGCCTTTTCTGCGGTTGAACGGTTAATAGTGCATCAGTGTAATGAGATCCACCTATGCTCCATAGTGTGAACGTGTTGAGATGACGTATGTTTAATAGGGACGGTTCATTTAGAAATGGGGCTTTGTGTGTCATTTGTTATTTATGTTAGTGTGGTCGTGGGTCTGAATCGTCGTTTTTGTGTACGTTTCGTGTGCTATGTCCGTAGTCTGTCCCGTTTTGTGTCCAATGGGTTTTGTGTGGTGCTCGCGGCTTCTTTTTTTTTGTGTGTTAGGGGCTTGTTGAATCCTCCTCTTTGTGTGTGTCCCGTTTCGTGTGCAATGGGTTTTGTGCACAGCGCCGGTGTCTGACTCCTTTTTTCTGTGGTCTGACTCCTTTTTTCTTGTACGCGGTGCCTCATTTCTTATTTTAGGTTGCATTCCATCCGGTTCCCGTTGCTTGCGGGAGGGGGGGGGGGGATTTGTGGGGCGCCTGCGCAGTACGTCTTTTGCGTCCACGGCCCATTGCCGGATGTCCCTGCGTCCATCGGGTTTATCATTCTCGGTTAGTAATGTGGATAGGCTGAAATCAAACAAATCTCCAGGACCAGACAATATTTATTCTCAAGTTCTTAAGGAAGATAGAGAGTACATATATAAACCCTTGACATATATTTTTAGGAAGTCACTGTGCACTGGAAAAATAATGAAGGACTGGAAAATGGCAAATATATATCCCATTGTATAAAGAGTCATTGAGCAGATCCAATCAATTATAGGCCAGTAGGGTTAACATGCATCACAAGTAAATTAATGGAAGGAATTATTAAGGAAAATACTGAGCAACACCTGGTAAGAACAGGAGTTTTACTGAATAGTAAGCATTGGTTCAGATGAGGGAGGGTGTGTTTTACTAACATTATGGAATTCTATTAGGAAGCAACAAAAGAATACAATCAAAGCAATATACATAATATTTTTTACCTTGACTGTCACAAATCATTTGATAAGGGGCAACATGAGAGGTTGGGCATCAGACTAAAGGAAGTAGGAGCTTGGGGTATATTTTGTAGATGGGTGCAAAATTAGCTCAGACACAGGAAGCAAAGGGTTATGGTACAAGGAACCCTATCAGAGTCTGTTGATGTTAAGAGTGGTGTCTCTCAGGTGTCAGTGCTAGAGCCACTAATATTTTTAGTATATATACATGATTTTGACCTAGATGATACCAAGCTAGGTGAATTGGCACATAATCTTTTGAATCATTACAAAGGGACTTGGACACCCTACAAGCTTATGGAGATTGGTGGAAGAAATTTAAATGTACAGTATCACATATAGGATGGAAAAATGTTAGATTTAAATACTGTCACAATAACCAGACATAAGAGTCATGAAAAGGTTTGGGGCAGCCACCTGTATAATTTGTTTTCCTGGCTGCAAAGTTGCATTCAATAGATATAGCACTGATGTGCTCAAAACCAAGTCCAAAACAGAATTGAGGGAACAGGGAAAAGGTGGAGACTTTTAAAGGGGAAGACAGGAAGTGAAGTCAAAGGGGTTGGGCTCATGAAGGTCTTCTGTCATTGGTGTGAGCCCGGATGTGACATCACAGGGGCCGGAGCCGGCAAGGTCTCCTTCCATTGGCTTGGTCCCAGAAGTGACGTCAAGAGGGCCAGGTGGGATCTCCCATGAATGGTCTGCAGGCAAGGGAGAAAAAGAGTCAGTGCACTCTGCCACATCCCGGTATGTCTCGGAACTGCTTTTACTCAAGCCCTTTAACTGCCTCCCATGCGCACGTGTGTGACAAGGCCCCCCCCCCCTCAGCCCAAACCCATCGGGTCAGGCGACCCTGACCAAGAGGTCGTGAACCCGAGAAAGGGCATCAGCGTTGGCGTGAAGAGTGCCCCGATGATGAACAAGCGAAAACTTGTACGGCTGGAGGTCAAGAAACCACCTAGTCACCCGCGGATTCAAATCCTTGTGCAAAGCCATCCACTGTAAAGGGGCATGGTCCATGACAAGGGTGAATTCCCGGCCCAGCAGGTAGTACCTCAGCTGAGTAATCACCCATTTAATCGCCAAAGCCTCTCTCTCCACTGCCGCGTACCTGGTCTCTCGGTCCAACAGTTTCCGGCTCAGGAACATAATGGGGTGTTCCGCACCATTGACGTTTTGGCTCAGCACGGCCCCCAGGCCTGTGTCCGAAGCATCTGTCTGGAGGATGAAAGGTAAGGAAAAGTTAGGAGTTTTCAAAATAGGTGTGGACGTAAGGGCCTGTTTCAAGTCACTAAATGCAGCTCCCGTCTTTTCAGTCCATACCACAATGTTTGGGGCCTTCTTCTTTGTCAAATCAGTCAAGGGCGCCACTCTCTCTGAGAACCGGGGCACAAACTGGCAGTAGTACCCCGCTAACATGAGAAAGGCTTGGACCTGCCGCTTTGTTCGCGGACGGGGCCATTTCAAAGTGTCCGCAATACCGCTTTTACCTGCTGTAGGTGTGCCAACCACGTGCTGGAATAGATGACCACGTCATCCAGGTAGGCAGCACTGTATGAGTTATGAGGCCTGAGCACTTTGTCCACCAGACACTGGAAGGTAGCTGGAGCCCCGTGTAACCCAAATGGAAGGACTTGATACTGCCAGTGTCCACTAGGGGTGCTGAACGCGGTTTTCACCTTCGCGGAATGTGTTAAAGGAACCTGCCAGTACCCCTTTGTCATGTCCAGTGTGGTCAAGTACTGAGCCTGTCCAAGCCTCTCGAGGAGGTTGTCCACTCATGGCATTGGTTAAGCATCAAATTGGGAGACTTGATTAAGCCGATGTCAGGCTTAGCGACCAACACAATTGGGCTGGACCAGGGACTATGACTTTCCTCAATTACACCTAGTTCCAGCATATGTTTGATCTTAAGCTCCACTTCAGCCCTTTTTGCCTCGGGAAGACAATACGGGCTTTCTCTGACTATAACCCCAGGATCTGTCACAATGTCATGCTCAACCAGAGAGGTCCGTCTGGGGTTTTCATTCACTACCTCCTGGACAGACAGGATAACTGTTTCCAGCTCCCGCCATTGTCTGGGACTTAAATCCACACCGAAGTTAAGGCTAGCCGTGTGAGCAAAGAGTTAGCGGGGCTGACTGGAGGAGGGATCGGGATCCCTGTCCTTCCACAGTTTCAGCAGGTTTACATGATAAACCCGCTCCCTCGGCCAACGATTGGGTTGACTCACCAAATAGTCGATGAGTCCTTTCCTCTCCTTAACTTTGTATGGGCCTTGCCAATGGGCAAGCAACTTAGAGTGGGAGGTAGGTACTAGGACCATGACACGATCTCCCATGCGGAACTCCTGGAGAGCGGTGCCACGGTTGTAATAACGGACCTGTGCTGCTTGAGCCTCTTCCATGTGACTTTTAAGGAGGGGCCGAATCTTACCAAATCTATCGTGTAATTGCGCAATATATTCCAATATATTTATAGAGGGAAGAGTCTCTTCTTCCCATCCTTCTTTTAAGATATCTAATATGCCCCGAGGTTGTCGCCCATACAGTAATTCAAAAGGGGAGAACCCCGTGGAGGCTTGTGGGACTTCCCGATTGGCAAAAAGGACGAGGGGGAGGAGCTGATCCCAGTTCCTTCCATCCTCACTGACCACCTTACGCAGCATTTGTTTGAGAGTCTGATTGAACCTCTCCAACAAACCGTCGGTTTGAGGGTGATACACCACGGTCTTTAAATGCTTTATTTTCAGTAACTTGGCAGTCTCCTTGAACGTCTCTGAGGTAAAAGGCATCCCCTGATCCGTCAAGACTTCCTTGGGGATGTCCACATGCGCAAAGACCCCTAGTAATTCCTGTGCGATGGCTTTGGAAGTGGCTGAGAGCAACGGAACAGCTTTGCGCTGTTTTTAGCAGATTTGCTAGCATAATCCACAAGGACCAAAATGTACTTGTGTCCTCGGGCTGAGGGCTCTAGAGGGCCGACTAAATCGACCCCAATTCTTTAGAAGGGAATATCAATCAGGGGAATAGGAACGAGAGGAGCATGGTCCCTCCTAGGAATTTGTCGCAATTGACACTCCAGGCAGGAAGTGCAAAAGCGAGGAACCTCCTCATTGATTCCCGGCCAGTAGAAGCGGAAATTGATCCGCTCCAGGGTTTTCTCAGTGCCCAAATGGCCACCTAGGAGGTGGGTGTGTGCTAATTCTCAGACCTGCCGCCAGAAGGTCAGCGGGATTAGCAGTAGCCTTCTCTCCTGCCCGTCAAGCTCAGCTATGCGATAGAGAAGGTCATTTTCCAACACAAAGTGAGGACCCTGTGGCATCGACTGGTTAGTGCACTGGCCATTTGACTAGGACCACTGCATTTTTTGCAAACTTCAGGGAATCGTCACTCCACTGCTCCCTTTTAAATGAAGCCGGCGTCTCTCTAAATTGAAACCGCAAAACGGAGAGAGGATCGGCATCAACCTCAAGGGGCGTGGTTGCCTCCCGTTCCGCCGCGGCGCTGGTGGATGACATGTCCATGGCAACACGCGACGGTCCGGGAGTTGCCACGTCACTCAGGACGGCTGCTTTGTCTCTCTCTGCCGGCTGATTACACGGCATGGAGGCAGCTTGAGATGGCTCATCCCTGTCCATAACTAGGCCCAAGTTAACCCCAGGAGTGGTATGTGTCTCACCGCTTTTAATATTAGACCAGTCCCACCCTAGTATCACCGGGGGTGGAGGATTTGGGAGGACCACCATGGTTAATTTCTGAATCGATCCTCCGTAACTGATGACACAAGCGGCGGACCTATACCAGCGGATTTCTCCATGGACACAAGTTATACCGGTCTTAAATTTTAACCACTGTTGCGGTAGCACAAATCGGCGGGCAACAATGGAAATGTTGCTGCCGGAATCGAACAAAGCAGTAGTTTTGTGCCCGTTTACAATCACCACGCCTGTGTGTGGGACCGCCCACGGGTAAGTCAGAGCACACCAACCCCTCCTCCGCCTCCACCTGCATTTCTCCTTGCTCCCAAACGGTTTGCGCACCCGCGACTCCGGAGACGTCGGCACAAGCTCTGGATTGTACATGGGGGGGCTAGGTTTTGGGACGTACTCTGGTCGAGTTTGACTAAGGGATGGTTCAGCTCCCCCAGATTGCGAGGCCGTCCTTTGTGTCTCTACGAGCTCTATGAGCTCTGCCATATTATGGAATTGTTTATCCCAGACCGGCTCGGTGAAGCCACGGGGTAGTGTTTTCAGGAGCAGGTAGCAGGCCACCTGCTCTGTTATGTGGGAGGGCTTGTTTTCCTGTGGCCGTAGCCACTGCCCTACCTTTGCCCATAAGGACCAGACTTCGTTCTGGTACGAACCTCCAGTTTCTCACTCTATTCACCTGCCAGTCTAGGGCACCCCTAGGTGGAAATCGGGGCTCTGGCTTCAAAGGGAGGCAGGCACTCTCCTCCGAGAGAGCATAACAAGCCCCTTTTGCCTCCCCCTTCCTTAGCAGCCCAAGTCTGTGAGCCCCTCCTGCACACTCTCTGGCCTGCCTAGGTTGCCTAGTGAAGCATGCCGGGTGCAGAGCTCGTACCGGGTCACTCTGAACCACGGGACATCCTCCCCGCCTGAAAACTCGGCCCCGGTACAATCCCACCTGGGTGTATTGCAGGTCCTGTCCCCGTCTCTTCTGGGACTTCTTCATCCTGCCAACTATGCCAATGTCACAATAACCAGACATAAGAGTCGTGAAAGTTTGGGGCAGCAAAGCGTATAATTTGGTTTCCTGGCTGCAAAGTTGCGTTCAATAGATATAGCACTGATGTGCTCAAAACTGAGTCCAAAACAGAACTGAGGGAACAGGGAAAAGGTGGAGACTTTTAAAGGGGATGACAGGAAGTAAAGTCAAAGGGGTCAGGCTCATGAAGGTCTTTTGTCATTGGTGCGAGCCCGGATGTGACATCACAGGGGCCGGAGCCGGAAAGATCTCCGTCCATTGGCTCAGTACCGGAAGTAACGTCAAGAGGACCAGGTGGGATCTCCTGTGAATGGTCTGCAGGCAAGGGAGAAAAAGAGTCAGTGCACTCTGCCATATCCCGGTATGTCTCGGAACTGCCCTTACTCAAGCCCTTTAGCTGCCTCCCATGCGCACGTGTGTGACAATACATAATGGGAGGTCTGAAAATTCAAAGTACACCTTATGAAAGGGATTTAGGAGTCATAATGGACTCATCACCATCAACTGCCAGACAGTGATCAGAATCCATTAAAAAGTCTAACAGAATGTTAGGCTATATAGCAGGATGCGTAGAGTACAAATCAAAGGAGGTTGTGTTTAAGCTTTATAACTCTCTACTGAGGCCTCACCTGAAATATTGAGAGCAGTTTGAACATAACAACATAAGAAATTTGACAAATGAAAGGAGACCATTCAGCCCATCATGCCCATTTGTTTAGCTAATAGCTAATCTGTCCCAGTATCTCATCCAGATTCTTCTTAAAGGTTGTCAAAGTTTCTGCTTCAACTACATGTCTCAGTAATTTGTTCCAGAGTTCTGCAACTCTTTGCATAAGGAAGTGTTTTCTGTCTGAAGTTTTAAATCCACTTCCCCTTAATTTTCACTGATGTCCTCAAGTACATAATTCACCTTTAAGCTGAATGAATGTTGCTGGATTTACTTTATCAATACCTTTGAGGATTTTAAAAACCTAGATTAGGTCCCCACACAGTCTCCTCTGCTCAAGACTAAACAGATTTAATTCTGAGAGTCTATTTGAGGAGGACTTGTCCTTAAGTCTTGGAATGTACTTGGCTGGTCTCCTCTTCACAGCTTCAAGTGCTTCTATGTCTTTCTTGTACTGTGGTGACCAAAACTTCACACAGTAGTCCAGTTACGGTCTTACTAATGTATTATATAGCTTGAGAATAATGCTCCGTGACTTAAATTCAACAGTTTTTATGATATAACCTAACATTTTATTTGCCTTTTTATTTGCTTCTGTGCATTGCCTAGTGAATGATAATTTTGTGTCAACATTTACAACTAAATTCTTTTCACAGGCTGCTTCCTGTATGACAGTGTCTCCCATCTTGTATTTATAATTGATGCTTCTTTTGCCCGTGTGCAGCACTTTGAACTTCTGTACATTAAACTGCATTTTCCAGGTGTTTACCACATTCTGAAGGTTGTCCAGGTCCACTTGAATTCTTTTTTCTGCCTTATAACCACCTGTCATCCCTCCGACTTTAGTGTCATCTGAGAATTTTACAAGTTTACTAACTATATCAGAATATAAATCAGAAAAAGTAATGGTTCAAGGACAGACCCCTGAGGGACTCCAGGTGGAACACTTATCTGTACTCTTTGTCTCTTGCCTATTAACCAGCTAGAGATCTAGGTTTGTAAATTACCTGTGATGCTTACAGCTTCTAGTTTCAGAATTAGTCTTTGGTGTGGGACTATGTAAATTACGCTGTATGCTTGGTTTTTGTCAATTGTTCCAGTTCTTCAAAAAAAAATATAAAATATTGGTTTGGCAGGACTTTCTTCTCATAAATCCATGCTGGCTACTATTTAGAATATTATTTTTGCTTAGGTAATTTTCTAATTTATTTCTTATTATTGTTTCCATAATTTTGCATGGCACATCAGTAAGACTAATGGGTCTATAATTACTAGAATTTCTTTTGTCTCTCTTGTTGAATATTGGAGTCACATTCGCAACTCTCCTGTCCTCAGGTACTTCTCCATTCTGAAGTGACTGCTGAAATATACCTAATAAGCGTTTATACAGTAGATGATGTCTTTCATTTAGTTCAATATAGCTGGTAAAATCACATCAGGTCCAGTGGTTTTATTGGTCTTCAATGTATTGAGGGCTTGAAACACATCTGACTCTTCTATTTTAAAATCTATGAACTCTGAGTTTGTTTTTACTTCTGCATGAGGCATTCAACTTGTTTCTTCATTTACAAATACTTGGGTGAAATATTTGTTCAGTTCATTTGCTATTTCCTTCTCATTTTCAATGATTTCTCTTTTCATGTTCCTAAGGTTTCTTAAATTGTACTTCATCATCTTTTTACTGAATTACTACTGAAACAACTGCTTTCTGTTTTGGTTTCTCTAGCAAATTTTTATTTTGGTTTCTCTTCTGACGTTTAGGAAGCTTTTTTTGATCGATTGCTGTAGTTTCCAGTATTCATCTATGTCAGAATTATCTGGCTTTTTAAAAATGTTTTTGTATAGTGATCTTTTCAGCTTTACTTTTTAAATAATTCCCCTATTTATCCATTTATGTTTATTCTTTAGTCTTTTTAGCATGGATCAGAACATCTCTGAAGTGGCACCTACTGTCATTTATAATTTCTGAGTTGAAATTTTGTAGATACTTCATCATCCCCATAAAGTCTACTTTTCTCAAGTTATAAGTCTTTGTTTTGGTGTACATTTGTGTGTTTTCAAAGATTATGTCAAAGTTTACCATGTTGTGACCACTGTTGTCTAAAGCATAAGTAACTTCTGTGCTTGTTAGTCTGTCTTTATTGTTTGAAAATATGAGGGGCCTCATGTATAAATGGTGCGTACGCACAGAAATGCTGTGTACGCCCGTTTCCATGCATTCTTCAAGATACAGAAAAACTAAAGCAATGCACATTTTCACAGCAGCCTCACATCTTACTTACGGGCAAACTTTCTGCTTGGTTTTGCAAACTGGCGGAACCCAGCATCAAAGTGGTGCTACTGTTTCTGTGTCATTTCCCTTTCTTTTTCATATCCACATCCATGATGCGGGTTTTACTAAATACACCAAAATTAACTGCATATCATTTATAAATTTAATTCACTTGATTGTAATAATTCTGTAAGTATATAATGGTGCATGTAATGGCCAGACTTTTCCAAATACCACGGCTGCTTTAGTGTTTTTAGAAAACATTGCTAAAGGAAGACTTAGAAGAGAGTGCATTTTTATAGATGATGATGACTGGCTTCTAAGTCGATTTCATTTCCAAAAGTGATCCTCTTGGAGCTATGTGCTGAACTGGTGCCGGCTTTACAAAGGCAGAGTTTGAGGAATTGTGGTCTACCTGCTCCTTTACAAGTTCTGACCACTCTCAGGTTTTTAGCCACAGGAGCTTTTCAATGTGAACTTGCTGACTGATTGAATATTTCACAAACATCACTGAGTTGTGCCATGCCAGCAGTATAGAATGAAATTATTTGCTTGTCATCAAGATATATAAGATTTCCTTACACTGTAGTTGAACTGGGAAACATAAAAGTGTAAATCGCAGAAACATCCAGTTATCCAAATAGCCACTAATCTTGGGGCAACAAAACAGAGATAGCAGCATAGGAAATGTCCTGAGAAGAGTAACTAGGCTGATTCCAGGACTAAAGGGAATGAGTTATGAGGAAAGAGTAAAAGTGTTGAACCATTTCAGTTTGAGCAAAAGGAGATTAAGAGGTGACATGAGTAAAGTGTTTAAATTTATGAAGGGAATTAATAGTATGGATTGAGATGGTTATATTAAAATGAGTTTAGCAAAAAAAACTGGGATACCTGTGGAAACGTGCTAAGAGTAAATTTTGCACAAACATTAGGAAGATTTTTGTCACTCAAAGAACCATAAACATATAGAATAGGTTACCAAAAACTGTGGTAGACAATAAGACTTAGGGATCTTCAAAAGTAGATTTGATGTTATTTTGGAAGAATTAAGTGGATAGGACTAGCAAGCTTTGTTGGGCTGAATGGCCTGTACTCATTTAGAATGCTCTAATGTTCTAATATAGATAGAGAGATAATGCAATCTATAGGGATATGAATTGGTTGCTAGCATTTGTCAGCAGTTTTTAGATCACTTTTCTGTTCTACTCAAACCACAAATAAACATGGGGACCCAGTTAGTTCCACAAATCTTTTTATGTTGCTGCGTTTCTCACATAGGTATAGCTTGTAAGATTTGCCCAGTCCAGTAGAGAGATTTGCCTTGGACTAGGTATTAACACAATTGCCAAGCAGATTTAAAAGCTGGAGTTGTAGTTGGGTAATCAGCTGACCCTGATGGCAGAGACAACTGTTGTGAACTGCTGTGGAGGCAGCCTCATAACAAATTTAAATTTTTATTTTCTTTAAAACTGGACCTGGGGGTAGAGTAAAGACTTTCCCCAGAATATCTGAGTTGTCTGTCTATTGGCTCTGTTGGTCAACAGTCGACTTGGCCAATATTTGTGCAGCATTGGCTTTATGATTATGTGTCGTTGTCTTACTGAAAAACAAATCTCCCAAGGTGCAGAGAACTTGCAGATGGCATCAGGTTTTCCTCTAGAATTTCTCTGTATTTTGCTGCATTCATTGCTTTCCTTCTGTCCTCAAAGGCCTTCCAGAGTTGGCTGCAGAGAAGCATCCCCACCACCGGGATTCATACTAGGAGCTGTGTGTTTTTAATAATGTGCAGTTTTTGGCTTATAACAAACACAACGTTTAGTCCAATGCCCAAAATGTTCAATTTTGGCCTCATCAGACCATAAAACCTTCTTCCAGCTGAGTGTAGAGTCTTCCATGCACCTTTTGCAGTTTTTTTTTTTCTTTTTTTTTCCCAGTGTCCTTCTGTTTGATACTTACCCATAAAGCAAAGAATGGTGAAGAACCTGAGCAACAACTGTTGTTTGTACAGCCTTCACCGTAGCTTGTAATTCCTTCAGGGTCATCACAGATCTCTTGATGTCTTCCTTCACTAGTTGAAATCCACTGTGATTCAATACTGTATAAAAATAAAAAATTAAAACTTTCAAGGGGGTGAATACTTTTTATAGTCACTGTATGTGTTGTACATGCACATTCTTCCTCGGTCTGACTGAGGTTTTCTGCTAGTACTCCAGTGTTTTCCCATATTTCAAAAATGTGTAAAGCATTTGATGACTACAAATGGGCCACATGTGACTCTATGATTATATGCATGAGTGATATTGTGAGTCCAATACCCTGTCTAGAGTAGTTTCCTGACTTAAAATAACTGTTCATTTACATTTTAGAATTTATATCTCATTGAATATGAGCTTATACTGTATATAAGAAATGTAGGAATTCATATAACACCCAGCAACTTAACATTCCTCCATCACCAATACCACTATTATGTCTCTTATTGGACTGTACTCTGCAACAAGTACCACAGCCTGGCCTGGAAAAAAGAAAACTGTGTCACAACAGTAATATGTTTTAAAACAATCTTTGCTTGACGTTTATGCCAAATCCGACACTGAAAATACTTTCAGCCCAGCATACAGAATCTTGTCAGGCAGTCAAAGTTTTTAGTGTATGCACCCATTCATTTTCTAAATTCAATACAAAGTCACAGCATAGATATTGTCTTTGGCATTTGGGTTTGAACACCCTGAAATATATTTTACGATAGTGTCAAGTGACTGATCAAAGATAGATACGATTCATGTAATTTCTCACCTCCCCGCCTGATATTATTATTATTATTTTTGTCGTTATTATTATTATTATTGAATCCATTGATTCAACCGGTAAGCATAAAATTACCTTGGCTCTTTGTGTGTGAGTGAGACTGTAATGGTAGCCCTACAATTTATGTGTAAATCTAGCATCTGTCTTGGCATACGTGCATACCTTGGTAATGGAGCCATTATATGAGATGAAATATTGTGCTGCTGGTAGCCATGGAAATGTATGATTATGTTCAATTATACATGACTAATTACATATGTTGCAATGCAGATTTTTTCTAACAAACACAGAACCTGCACATGGCACATCATAAAAGTGAAAAAACAACAACAAATAAAACATCAAGTGTTTGCCATGCTCAACCTGTGTTTCTGGTGTATAAAAAAATTAAAATGGAGGTGTTTAATAAATATCACCACTACTATAAAGCTGTTGTGTGGTAAAACCTGAGGCATTTTTACTGTCAGAACACAAATGAGCTACTCTTTCGCTTTGGGATGCCATGTTTTCCAGCAGTAAACATGTGTCTCTAACATTGTTTATATGTTCTCAGGCGAAGGATTTGGCTTCTCCAGTATTAATCCTTAACACTTTCATGTCCTGGTTGTGTGGGTGTGCCTCCTGATGGACTAGTGCTCCACTTGGGATGGCTCATACTGTATATTGTGCCAGCACTTCTTTTTTAAATATTTTTATTGATTTTAGTTAGAAACAGAGAACAGTCCAAACAGTCAAGTCAAACTTAACAAATCAAAGAAAAATTCAACCCCCAGAGTTCCAGCACTTCTAAAACAGATTCTGGCTTATCCTGCAATCTTTTAATAGACTAAGCAGGTTTAAGTAGTATACAGTATACAGATTATGATGGGTCTGAATTAATTACAATGTTGATTTTTGTTAACCCTTCCCCAGTTTCATCAGCCAGTTTCATTAAGTCATACAAAATAAATGTGTTTTAAAGTTTCAAAGATACTGACCATTTCCAATTAAACATTTAGAGCATTAACACACTTGATAAATGTAGTTTTAAGAAAAAATAAAAGACTTTTTCCCGTTTTATAGATTAAGGCATTAGGCAAGCTATTTAGCTGTCTTGTATAGCCTATCACAAGGAGGCTATTCTCTGTTTTATTCACTGAAAAAATTAGGTAATATTCTCAGTTGATACCCACATTTTGACCAATGGTGGTCTCTAATAAAATTAATTTTTTTAACCTAACAGAAAATGTATAGAGGGATTATTAGAAACATATCATATATGCTCATACTGTGTAGTGTATGTTCAGTCCATTTGTGAGACTTTATTTATAAAATGGCTTAATAATACACTGAATACCCTTAAGGTTTAAAATGAATTGAAATATAACATTTAAAACTGAGGGCAGTAAAAGGGTTGTGATGGAGGCTGCTAGTATGAAAATGGGGTAAAAAAGCAAATATTGATTAATTTACTAAAGAATGGCATTTTGAAAATATGAATGTGTGAACTCTAGTTTTGTTGTTGTTGTTTTTCAAAACATAAAACCATAGTTACAAATGAAGCCTACAATGACTAATAGTGCATTTTTCATTGTTTACTGGCATTTCTGTAAAGAGTACACTAGGGGGCACACTTAGATAATCCTGAAGTGTTTCTGTCTTATACAGTAAATCACATCAGATGTGCTGCTTAAATAAAGTCATTGTTTAACAATGGATAAAAGGCACTAAAATGGCCCTGTAAAAAAACTTAATTAACTGAGGAACAGTCGGGTATTATGTTATCCTGTGTAGATTAAGGGAAGCCATTAACCTTGTGCTTCCATACTAAAGAATTTACTTTAGGAGTATTGAGAAAAATATAACATTTGGTACACTGTGATTGAATTGTTACATTTGGCAATTTTACACTATAAATGCATTATTACTGTTATAATAGTTCTGAATTGTGTCCTCTGTTTTTGAGATCCTAAATTGGATAAAATCAATTTTAGAATGTGATATTATTAGTATTATTTACAGAAGTAGTTGTGGTAGTAGAAGCAATAGTAGAAAATACAATCTAATATATATTTAAATTAAGTAGATTTAACCTTCAAACATAATAAGAATTGACTTAAATGGATGCCCCATTTCAATTGCTGCCAGCTCTTAGTAGAATTGCCAATCAATACACAAAAGCAGTTTGTCCTTGCCTTACATGCGCATTAATGATCACTTTTTAGTGTTAAGGCTTGTCAATTAGTATAATTGCCCCCCCCCAAACCTTAAGAAACTCTTTCTCTGGGCTGTACAACAACAATGTGATCCATAATCTGATTTGCGGATTACATCGTGTTTCTACTGCTATCATTGTTGCCATGGTTCAGAGTGACTCTTTTCTCTGGCATAACCTGCCAGATCGCTCTTGCCCAGTTACTTACAATTTGTCTGTCTGCTCCTGACAACTTCTGTGAAAAAAGGAGACCAAAAGAACCTTTGTAAAAGGGCTTCTAAGTGTTTCACTCTCTCACAGTTACATTAGGAAGGAGAACACTAATAGGTGTATTGGCCAGCCCATCTGCTCTACACTATACATCACATCATCAGTATAAAACTCATTTTTTTATGTTTCCTGAACATTTCAGCTGCTTTCAGCCATGATTCATAGGCTTGCCCTCCGTCTCCTTCGTGTTGTGTCTCAAAGTAACTTAGAGAGTATTTGTAATCAGTTGGCTGGAAAGGGTGATCTAATAGCTTTGGTGTGGCTACCTTGATATTTCAATATGCTTGTACTGGTCAAGATTTCTTGCAAATTTCATGTGAGTTTTGTTGATCTTTTAATGTGGTGACTGACTAGAGGAATACTGTTAAAATAATTTATGCAACATTTTTAAACAAACATATATTAGGGTGGGCAGCCTGGTGAGAACCAGGATTGCTGGCAAGAAAAAGTGACACATGACAAAGTACATGCTTGAAAGGGTCTGTAATGTGTTATAAAAGTCTGTACTGGAAACTGGAGAACCCATCAAAGCACAGGTATGGCCAAACAGCCACTGGGAACACATTGCCTTGCAGGTTTGAATGGGAGCCTTGAAAGCAATTAGTGTGTTGGCACATAAGATTTATTATGGCTTAATTAGCGATTTAAGACGAAGGCACCCCTAGACTGATTTAGGATTCAAGGGCACAAGGATGTTTGTGGCCTCCAGAGGGAGGACTGGGAAGAAACATTCAGTTGCAAGATTGCATTCCTGACTCTGGAACCAATTGTGGGAATCATCCTAGAACAACACCCAGGAAAAAGCTCAAACATTAATCTGTTCCCATGATTTATTGAATTTAGGTGGTCACTCAAAGTAATAATAGCACCCCCAAGATTAGTTGTCCATCTTTTGATAACCCAGCAGTTCAATCCTTAATCCACAAACTTTGTGACAATAAGAGAAGGATTTTGTATTTGTATATGTATGTATGTATGTATATATATATATATATATATATATATATATATATATATATATATACATTCAAAAGGGGACCCAAATATTCCCAGAATCAGTCAAAAGCATAGAAATATGGTTTAGTTTTCAACTATGCTGCTAGGTATCGTGTGTTCATAGTCTGCTTAATCAGTCTGCCAAGTGTCACTGTACTGAGCTGATTGAGTGTGTATTTCTGACATTTATTCTGCATGTGCATGGCTCCAAGAAGAAAAAAGCATTTCATATTATATCGAACATCAAGACAATGATCGCATCTTTCAGCATTGACAGACTTGTTAATAAAGAGTTTCCTCATTAACAGCAACATTATGCTGAACTGCTGTGGCATCTGTGGGAAAGCATCAGGAAAAAAAAACATCCGGAGAGATGGTGTATGCAAAACTGCATTATCCACCATGACAGCACACTTGCTCACTCAAAGTGTCAGTCAAAGAGTTTTGATCAAAAATAATGTGGTGTGGTTGCTTTGCACCCCCAAAATTTACCAGATTCTTCATCCTTGTGACTTTTTTTTCATGAATTTAAAATTAAGACCAAAGGAAAGATGATTTACTACCATGGAATAAATCCATGAAAAAAGATCACACAAGGCCCTAGACACAGTAACAAAAGATGAGTACAAGAAATGTTTCCAGAAATGGAAGAAGTGCTGAGACAAGTACAGTATATTGCATCTTAAGGAGAGTATTTTTAAGTTGAGAAAAAGGGAATTGCTGTAAGTTGTATAGTAAAGTTTTTATTTAAAAATTCCATATATATATATATGTAGTAGCTGGGTGCAAGAATGACAGCTCTATGAAGTAAGAAAACTTGGAGCACCAACCTGATCATCCCGTTTATTGTCTAAGGACAGAAAAGGAAAACACAAAAGCAATGTTCTTCATCGTGTACTTCCTGTTATGCGGGGTATCAAAATAAACAAATAAGGCCGGTGGGTTGTTCATGCTATAAAAGATCCTATAGAGGCTTGGGTTTTTATGGAGGCTGAACTGGAAGGGGCGGGGTCAGTTGCCCTCACTGGGTGATTTCTTGACACTGTGGGCAACAGAAGGAGATGACAGTGTTAGCGATAGTACCTTCACTTGTGCAAGCAGGTTACTGCATACCTCAACAGAGCGTGTGAGGTCCTCTGACAAGCAGACTTTACTATATATATATATATATATATATATATATATATATATATATATATATATATATATATATATATATATATATATACTAGCAAAATACCCGCGCTTTGCAGCGGAGAAGTAGTGTGTTAAAGAGGTTATGAAAAAGTAAAGGAAACATTTTAAAAATAACGTAACATGATTGTCAATGTAATTGTGTTGTCATTGTTATAAGTGTTGCTGTCATATATATATACATATACACATACACATATATTATAACACACTACATTTTATATATATATATATATATATACACATACAGATAGATATATATATATAAATATATATATATATATATATATATATATACACATACAGATATATATATATATATATACACATACAGATATATATATATATATATATATATATATATATATATATATATATATATACCTATATATATATATACATACAGATATATATATATATATATATATATATATATATATATATATATATATATATATATATATATACACATACAGATATATATATATATATACACATACAGATATATATTATATAGCAAAATACCCGCGCTTCGCAGCGGAGAAGTAGTGTGTTAAAGAGGTTATGAAAAAGTAAAGGAAACATTTTAAAAATAACGTAACATGATTGTCAATGTAATTGTGTTGTCATTGTTATGAGTGTTGCTGTCATATATATATACATATACACATATACACACACATATACACACATATACAGATATATTATATATACATATACACATATATTTTTTATATATATATTTTATATATATATATATATATATATATATATATACACATACATACATACATACATACATATACACACATAGATGCACTTACAATAACATAGAAATCAATATAAACAACATTAACATCATTATCATATGAGAATATGAAGTAATATATAAGAAGCACATTTCATATAAATATAAATTATTAAACAGTAAAATCTTCTTCTATAATTTGCTACCGTGGCTTTTCGTTGGTCTGTCCAGGATTTTAAATCACCTGTAGCTTGCAAACCGTTTCACCTATTGACTTGAAATCTGGTACACATATAATACGTCACGTCTGCTATCCGCTTTATGGGTGATGATTGTATCACTCTTTTTATGTTTATTTTATTTTAGAATCAACTCCTATCTGCGCACACCAGGGCGGCCGTGGGCAGATGCGTATGGTGTATTCACTCCATGTTATCGTGCATTGCGCTGTCAGTGGTATTTTGATAAAAGAATTTGAACAATATATAAGAAGCGTATAAATTATTAAACAGTAAAACATTAACATTTAAGAAGTAAAGTTACATCGAGTACTACTGCAGTGCCTTTGGGCATACCTCATTTTTTCTTTGCCCATTACATGCTTAAATGTATACATTTTTTGGTGTACCTACCCGAGAACCCGCGACATATAACCGACCGTGGGAGAAGCATGGATTTTAAACATGCGTTGAGTTCATCTGCTGGTCTCCCTCGTGGAATAACTGGTAATGTTTGACTACAATGTACAGCGAGTAAAACGACATTACCTCCTTTTTTTTTTTTTTACGATCTCTGAGATCTTGCTTTTTTCGGTTCAAGGCTTCATAAGCTCTTTTATGTTCCATGGTGTACTTAATAAGTACTAATTATCCCAAACCATCATCTTTGAATGTTGCAAGACTTTCGCCTTGTATGTAGATCGGGGTAATTACATCCATTGCATTCCTAGTCTGAATCACAATCTGATTGTATGGGTGGTTACCTGGCACTGTAGGGTTGCCACCCGTCCTTTAAAATACGGAATCGTGCCGCGTTTGACAATGAAATTGCGCGTCCCATTTTGAATCAATACTGGACGGGATTTATCCCGTATTTTTTTTATCATTTTTTTTTTTAAAGCAGCGTCTCATGCAAATCATCCCACACGCATTTTATGAAGATGCCTCCTTTCCTACTTTGGATTGGGTAATACTTGATGTCATCGTTAGTTTGATTGGTGTTTTTAACTGTCCAGTGAGGAGGGCATGTCTTTTAAGTACAGTCTGCAAAGTGTTGGCACTGAGATGTGGCGTCAGCGCCATAGTTGAAGCCCCTAACGTTGCGGTCAGCAAGTCGGCTAACATCCGCCATGTGCCGTCTTTCAGTTGCGAGAAGCAGATCATAGAATGGTTGAAACTGTTGCCCCTAACGTTGCGCCACGGCGTGTGGTTCGTTTATACCTCGTGTCTTCTCATTAAACTTTTATCTCGCGAATATGTTATTGCAATCCGCAGAGGGAGCGTTTCTATAAACTTAATTGAAACTTACGTTTTACACCGTGCTTTGTTTCCCTTATGAACATGCTTGTATGCTTAACTTGCTCCGTTCTCAATTGTTTAATTAATTTTTTGCTCTTCGCTGTTTGCGGCTGTTCCTCCATTTCCCCCTACTTCGTTCTTTTATCTCGCGAATATGTTATTGCAATCCTTAACGGGAGCGTTTCAATAAACTGATTGAAAATAGTTTTGCATTTACCTTTTTAGTAAAAGGCGAGCTTTTAAGCCTGAGAAATCACCCCGTAAATGCACACGTTTAATTGCACATGTGTGAATATGTATGGTTACACAGTATTAAAAGACAGTGAAAAATTAACGTCATTTACCTTCGTTCCCGCGTGTGACTCGTGCTGTAAATGTCTTCCTTGTTTTTAGTTCACGTGATTACGTAGGAGGCGTGATGACGCGATACGTGACTCCGCCTCCTCCATTACAGTGTATGGACAAAAAATATGTTCCAGGTATGACCATTACGCTTTGAATTTCGAAATGAAACCTGCCTAACTTTTGTAAGTAAGCTGTAAGGAATGAGCCTGCCAAATTTCAGCCTTCCACCTACACGGGAAGTTGGAGAATTAGTGATGAGTGAGTCAGTCAGTCAGTCAGTCAGTGAGGGCTTTGCCTTTTATTATTATAGATATATTTATTTATTTATTTATTTATTTATTTATATAAAGGGCGGCACAGTGGGAAGTGCTGCAGCCTCACAGTTAGGAGACCCAGGTTCACTTCCCGGGTCCTCCCTGCATGGAGTTTGCATGTTCTCCCTGTGTCTGCGTGGGTTTCCTCCCATAGTCCAAAGACATGCAGGTTAGGTGCATTGGCGATTCTAAATTGTCCCTAGTGTGTGCTTGGTGTGTGGGTGTGAGTGTGTGCGCCCTGCAGTGGGAAGCAACTATGTTTAGACATTGCCTCCCCCCAGAGACGCTAGATGGGGACTTCCCTGCAGCATAGCGGTGCCCCAGATTCCTTCAGGGCACTATGGAATTTGGAGTTCGGCTTCACAGCCCTGCTGGGTACCGTGGGTGCCGCCAGGAGACGCTGCAGAAGGACTTCGTGAGTCGTGCTTCCCTCATAGCCTGGACGAGGATGTAAATCCAGAAGTACTTCCGGGCTGAAGAAAATGCAAGTTCTGCATCTGACCAGGAAGTGCTGGAAAGTCACATGGACGGAAAAACTGAAGCAATTCCAGGTCGGACACTATATAAAGGACTGTTGTCAGCCCAGCAAGCGAGCTGTAGTCAGGTGGAGGTGGACAAAGCTTGCTGGGATGTGTGGAGGAGAACATAGAGAGAGACAATTGTGTTTATGATTACTTGCCTGTTAATTTGTGGCTGTGGTGCTTAGGGGCACTATACAAGAAGAAAATGATACTTCTTGGTGCTTTTACCCTGTGTCCTGAGTGCCTGAGTGTATGTCTGTTGGGTTTAAAGGGGCAACAGTGCCACCTAGTGTTCACAATATATATTGTCAAGCTTGGGTCACAAAGTTGTACAGGAGAGTTCTGAAGGTTTTCCAAGGAGTAGAAACTTTATTGCTGTTCAGGCAGATACAAACACAAGTCTCTTACAGAGGTAATCCAGCCTCACAAGGAACACCAGTGAAACTTGACGCATCAGCCCAGACTCCTGCTCAAAAGAACACAAAGTCTTCTTCATCAAGGCAGTACAGCGGTTTCAGAAGCAGTGGCCAGGGCAGAGGGAGTCTAGGGGAAGAGAGACAGGAGAGTGAGACCTCAGGATGGCCGCGGCTTGGTCTTTTAAATGTTCAAAGCACTCCTCGCACAGCAAGCCTGAAGCTGATCCCGCAAATGTTCCCATTGAAACATTGTTTAAGAGGGGGTTCCTGAAGGGTGGCTGTGTCCCCCTGCAGGAGCTCTCACAATATATACTGTATATATTTTTTTTTTATGTGTGTTTTTCTTACTAATCAGTGTAGACGGTATTCCTCTTAAGCCCCTAATAAAGATTTAGCACAATCCCAACTCTAATATAAAGTAATTGTATATAACTTAACAGAAGAAAGTCACCATGTGTGTGTCTCTCCCCACCCCAAATACTGATAACAGAGTCTAAAGATGATGCCCCTCTGCTTCTATTGGAAATGGAATGGAAATGTGATAGCATACACAAGGTGTATATATAAGAATCTTTATTGCATCTATTAAAGGATTTCTTTTAATTTCTTTGTTTCTAGAGGTTTCTAAGAATTCATAGTTTTTTTCTGTTTTAATAATTAAGTGACAGTATTGCTTGTATCTGTCTCTGGTGCTGTGTGATGAAAAGGACTTAGGGATCATGCTAGAATTTATACTTTTATTCGATACTATACAGAAACAGATAATCATACTGTAAGCATATGGTATATGCAGAAAATATAATATGTGCTTGTGCAACATTCTTTTTATAAGACCTGTGAATTGGATGACTCTTCTTACCATATGAAACCAATTGCTCAAAAATCTAAAATTGGATTCATGTAGTTTTTTTTAACATCATACTTCTTTTGTAGTTCAAAGCCCTAGAAAGATAAAATTGCTCTTACTTAAAATTGGAAAAATTATTCTTAATTGACATTCCAAATTCATGCAGATTTAGAAAATCAGTTGTACCGGTACTGATCCAAGATTCAATTCATAGCTAATTGCAGACTCCTTTCACTCTATACTTTGTTTCTCCAAGTCAGCTTTGCTGCTGTCAGAACTTTTATTTGGAGCAGCAGTGATGAAAATTAAGTTTATAGGAATTTTTCTAAGAATAGACAGACTTGCTGGGGTCAGGAACCAGAGTCAGGGATATAAAAATAAACCAAAGCCAAAACGACAAAGATTAATGCAAAAAACAAGAAAGTTCAAGCTTATAAATTATATATATAAGAGTCTTTCTTTAATTAAATAAAGTTCTGACACCCAGTAGTAAGCACTGTCATCTTTCATTGGGTGTGTGACATCATAGGTAGTTAAAAAATGTTATATCAGGAAGCTGAACCACATATTTAAAGAGAAGTGCAAGACGTGAAATAGAAAGTTTTCAAAAGGGAGAGTGAAATGTGCTGACAAAAGCCAAGGAGTCTGAAGAAAATTCTGGGTGAGGACAACAACAACAACAACATTTATTTATATAGCACATTTTCATACAAAAAGTAGCTCAAAGTGCTTTACATAATGAAGAATAAAAGACAAATAAGAAATTAAAATAAGACAACCTTAGTTAACATAAAAAGGAGTAAGGTCCGATGGCCAGGGTGGACAGAAAAAACAAAAAAAAACTCCAGAAGGCTGGAGAAAAAAATAAAATCTATAGGGGTTCCAGGCCACGAGACCGCCCAGTCCCCTTTGGGCATTCTACCTAACATAAATGAAATAGTCCTCTTTGTAGTTAGGGTTCTCACGGAGTCACTTGATGCTGATGGTTATACAGACTTCTGGCTTTTAATCCATCCTTTAACAAAGTTAAAGTTAAAATTTAACAAAGTGAAATTCAGGAACCCAAAAGATCAATACTGAAAGCAAAGAATAATCAGGAAAGATTTGGCAAAGTTTTTATTTATTTACCTGCAGTGAAATGGGCAATTAACCCAATTGCTGCAATTACCAGGTTATCGGGTTACGACTCCTGAAGGCACACACCCCCAGCGATGAAAAGGGATAACCTGGCAACTAGAACAAACTGTGGTGCACTCAAGGCCAACAAGATGGCTACCAGACAGAATAAAAAATACTGTATAACATAAACAATGCAACAGTGCCCATGCAACCAGCACAGAAAATGGCAATGCACATAAAAAATGGTGATGATTTTACCAAAACAAAGTGAAATAGTTCAAATATATTTAATAATTATTTGAACATAAAAAAATATGATAAAAACCACCCTTAACAAATTCCTGACATATCCAAATTAGTCTCAATTTTCATATTTTCTCTTGTTTGTGGTCTTTTGCTTGAATAAAATGGCACTTTCTTGTTCATGCTTGGAGTTTTTTTATTGAATATACCATCACTTGTTCATTTGATTGGTTATTCTTATAATCCAAATCAAGTAATTTCATTTAAGAGCCATGACCCAATTCAAGCTCACACAAATTCTTAAATAGAAATCAATTGGAGTTGGTATAGGCCATTGAGAGAGATAGACGGCTTGGATGGAGCTCTGCTGGCAGCTGTGTTATTTACTTTTTTTACTATCATTCTGAGGTATCCTGTATTTAGTCATCCCCAAATGATTTAGTTACAAGTATATTAAAAGCACGAGCAAGACACCAAATGTTCAGAAAAGAAGGGAAAGGTAAAGTTTAATCAAAGTATAAACTAGTCTCAAGTTCACAATACAAACTACCAAAGACTGACTTGGAAGACATGTTGCAGCATTGGCTCCAGTCAAGAGTGAATGTGGAAGCAAAAATGCAAGTGAGGCAGACAATGAAAATTCGCCAATCTCAGGAGAGGTTATCAGAACTCATCATGGCCTCTCTATCCCTGCTGTCAACTGCTACCAATACCCCCAGTGAGTCAACAGCATAATTTCCAGCCAAACTCGCAACTCCGCTTAAGAAGCATGGAAAAGATGGAAATGAACGGTCTGAGTTGAATGTAATGATTACTGCACTTGGGGAGAATATGAATGATATAAAAAGTGACATAAAGAAGGATATAAAGGATATAAAGAAGGATATGCACAAAAGAAATGACAAAATATATTGCATATTGCATACGTGGATTGAATGCCTCAAAACTGAGAAGTCTGATTGTCTGTTTCGACTAACTACAGGTTAAAGAAAGTTTGATGTTGATTCTCAAAAAGAAAGATTATTTTAGAAAATAACCACATTCGTATTATCCAAGATTTCTCTCCTTTAACAGCTGCCAAACAAGCCATGTTCTATAGCATTAAATAGCACTTAGGCAAACCCAAAATCAGATATAGCCTCTTCTTTCCTGTGAAACTGAAAGTGACTTTTGATGACCAATTCTAAAGAAGAACAAAAAGAGCTAAAAAGACTGATCCTAAAATGTAAAACATGAATAAGACATATCATGTCCTTGGGCCTCATGTATAAACGGTGCGTACACACAAAAATGTTGCATACTCCCGTTTCCAAAGTCACATTGCGATGTATAAAACCTAAACTTGGCATAAAGCCATGCACATTTTCATATTAGTTCATCCTTGGTGTACGCAAGTTCACCACTCGGTTTTGCAAACTGGCGGCACCCAGTGTCAAAGCAATGCTTTTGTTCCAGTCTGGTTTCCCTTTCTTTTTTACATCCACATCCCTGAAGCGGCTTTATCATATACACTGAAATTAACCGCATATTGTTTATTAGTTTAAGGCATCTGATTGTAATTAACCTGTAACAATATAATAGTCCACGGAATGGCCAAACTATTCCAAATACCATAGCTGCTTTAGCGTTGTTACTCTCACTGCACCTTCTTCTTCTTTCAGGTGCTCCCGTTGGGGGCTGCAACAGGGGATCATCTTTTTCCATATTACTCTCATAGCACCACACTGAGTATTTATATCACTGTATCTGAGTGTGGAATCACAGCTCTACAGCAGCTGATCAGAAAGAGAATTATATACAGCATCAAGCACACGCTACCTCAGCCATGCTGTCTATTGAACTGCTCTCATATGGCAAACCCTTCAGAGCCTTTCCTGTACGGACCTCGCGGTTCAGAAACAGTTTCATCCTAAGAACTATAAACACAATCAATCAGTCCATCAAGTGCTCCTTGTAGAACTTTTTGCACTTATAAGTACAATTACCTCACTGTAAACTTGCGATACAGTTATAATATTGCACAACCTGCACAACTTTATAAAGTGCATATTTACATATGATGACCGGTATCATTTTTAAGATGAAATGCAGCAAAATATGTTTATTACATTATACAGATAAAATGTTAACATCATTTAAATAATCTATCTTTATATATAATCTCCATTTGGATCTTGATCTTTGTTTGTCCGCGAATTTACTGCCTTGTGTGGTGTTCCTGCTGTGTTCAGTAGAGGGCAGTAGTGATGGAGGAGGAGAAGAAGTGAGGGGGAGGATCGTTGGATGAGGTTGGAGTGTGGTGATTAAAGAGGATTGAACTAAAGGAGACTATGTGCTGTTTGTACTGGCTGCATACACAACACCTTGGTTGTTACTTTTGTTTACAAACACTGTCGATACCACTCTTTGTGTTTAGATCTGGCGTCGACACCACTCTTTGTGTTTAGATCTGGCGTCGACACCACTCTTTGTGTTTAGATCTGGTGTCGACACCTGCCACAAAGCAACCTGCGAGATTGGAGAATGGTTGAGAAGAGATCGTGAGAGGAAACAACAGTGTCATGAAAACGAGACCGACTGTGAATGGAGAGAAGCAGAAATGCTCCTCCACCACCACATAATTACTATTCGGACAGTGATTCCGAGTAGGCCGTTCCTATCGAATCAATGTCCAAGGGTTTTGTTTTGTAATTTTGTTTCCCTTATAAAATATCATAATGCTATGCGACGAAGGGCCCAGTTCACGACTGGCAGCCGCGTTTAAACAGGGAGCCCTTCACAGACAACTTTAACACGTGCATAGTAGTTGGTTGCACATGGCTAGTATTTTTAATAATTAAACATGTGAGGACACGGTGTCGCAGCGCTAACAAGGAGCTGGCACCCCGTTGTTCTTGCCTCCCGCTGTATTCTTGCTGGGGCTAGCACGACACTGGAAGGATAGATGGATAGAATAATTAAACATGTACTACGAAGATATTTCAATGTTCCTTAAAAGTTTTGAAGAATTGGAGTTCTAAGCTTATAGCTGGCTTAACGTCTATTACTGAGCTGCTTGTGTGGTGATTGGGTATTTGGAGAAAGATAAGGAAGGACAGGAATTGGGGGTTAGTACGTTTGAAAGAGACAGTACTGCTGCAATAAATTATTTCATCGAAGGTTGCGCACGGCACAGCAAGCATCTTGCGTGAGGCAGGAACAATCTCTGGATGGGGCGCCAGTTTGTCATTATCACTGCGCCACCGTGTTCCCCTGTTTAATACATGCTTTAATTGACATGATATGATATGAATACTAAAATGATATCAGGTATACATCTCAGTATTTAAATTATTCACAGAGCTGTAATATTATGAATGTAATGGATTCTGTGTCCTGTCAGAGGAAGAGAAAGCCCGTTTAAGAAGCATGTAGTGATTCACACACATAGAGCACATAGAAGAACACATACAAAACAAACCATTTAATGTGCTACTTTAGTTACAATGGGATTTGGGAAACTAGTAAATTAAATGATTTTAAGATGAAGTTTATGATGTTCTACTTTATTGACAAAAATTAACTACCTGATTAAACTGGATTAAAGTTGACATTTCGAGCTTTTTTCCCACTATGTACCTATTTTTTTCTTTTCTCTGTACCCTAATAAGCTTTCATTTGACACTCACACAGTGGGCTGCGACTCGCCTTATCACGGTGACTTTGATATCTGACAACTTCTTTTTTATTTCGGGCACTGTGCGACTTTCTGAACTTGAACTTTCGAGTTTCTCCAACACTCTATGTCACTCGATCAACTTCCTTTTGTTGTTTGTACCACTGTTTAAACCAACAAATAGTACGTTTTTCCTTGCCTCCACTTGGTATTCACTGAAATTCTTCTATTTTCTCCTGTGCTTTTGCCATTGCCTTTTCACAGAACACTGAGCTTTAAGGGCTATTTATATTGATTTGCATATTCAAAGAGGCGTAATTCTGGGAGGAGTTAGGGAGTGGCAGCAGGCACATGCATGTGTGTTTCTTTTCACGCTGACCGGGATTTATAAAGCGGAACAACGTGGAAGTTGGCTTTCACACAGATTTATGCATCTGGATATTTTTGTGTTTACTAACATTTCCGCTTTTGTCCGTACGCTATGTTTTAGTGTGAATTCTACGCATGGCATTATGCATGAGGCCCCAGGCAACACAAAGAAGATTCTACTTGCAACTTGGTCTATTTGTAATGTAACATTTGACGTAACTATACATTCTATTTCCTTTTTGGCCACTTTTATTTGTTTTCTTTTTCTTTCCAATTACTATATTGAAATTTCTTCTATGAAATATATGTATCTTTTGGTAACAACTAAGTAGGTAGTAATATGCAGTGTTATTAGACTTTTTTTTTCTTTTTTTTCCTAAGGGGGGCTGTTTGGCAACATACCCCAGGTTTATTGTATCTGGACTGTACAATCATAAATTATCTCAATTTCTAAGGGGACTACTTAACATCATACCCTAGGTTTATTACATCTGGACTGTACTATAATAAGATAGGTCAATTTTAATCCTTACTACACCTCTGGTGGGGGCTTGTTTTGTTCTGGACATGCTCTGTTTCTTGACATGTCAGAGGACTGGGACTTTGCAAAGTGTAGTCTAGCCTCACTTGGGGAAGCAAAATAGGGGAGCACTGGGGGTGGGGAGAGAAAGAGAGAGGGAAGAGCTGGGGGAGTAGCAAGTTACTTTTTTATCCTTTTTACCCCAACAACTTTAAGTGCCAGAATAATAATAGGATCCTTAGCCACAATACCTGGCAACAACATGAAATCAAGGATAAAGCTATTGTATGAAACAATATACTAACTTTATTTAAGTTCACAAAATATCCTCAAAGGTTCAGAAGCAGTGTCTCTCTGACCAAACTGTGAATTTTGTGAGCTGGGATGTCAAAGGTATCAATCATGACCTAAAGAGAAAAAAAAGTATTTTCTCACCTAACAGGTCTAAATGACAGTATTTTTACAGGAGAATCACTTAATAAGTAAGGACCAGTTTTGGTTGCAAAGAGATTACTCTGGCCAAATTGTACACTCCAGCTATACAAAGAAAACGAGAGGTGTGGGAATCATAATGCATAAAACAATCTCATTTGTACAATCATATGTAGTATATGACCCCAGTGGGTGAGGGGAAATTTATTTAAATCTAAAATAATTTTGTGAAATATTTTCACACCTAATGTGGATGATAGAGATTTCATCCACAATGCATTTGCTCTGTTCCTAATGTGAACATTCATAAAATTATAATGGTTGGAGACTTTAATTTATGGCATGAAAGTGGATTAGTACATTTATTTTTAAATGTCTTTGTACAGAGTTCTTGGGTATCAAGTAATGAATCATTATTTATAATTATTACTATTATTTTTAATAAATAGTTTTCCATCTTTCTTTACTGATGAGGTCCCATTGAAGAATT
Source organism: Erpetoichthys calabaricus (assembly GCF_900747795.2). NCBI lineage: Eukaryota > Metazoa > Chordata > Cladistia > Polypteriformes > Polypteridae > Erpetoichthys > Erpetoichthys calabaricus. The sequence goes on along the minus strand of NC_041400.2, from coordinate 65,977,389 downwards.
TATTGTTGACAGAGCATTTTGTGCACACACAACTAATAAAGTGGCATTTTTTGATACTATTTTAACAAAGTTTGCTGTTCGTTGTCAATCACAGAGCAGCCCAGTTAAGCGACAGTAATAAACCTGCAACCTTAAAATGCAGACTTTATCACATCGCTGTGTATGATGAAACAGCGGACAGGCTACTGCTCGTACATATTTACTGATGGACAGGCCAGCATTTTGCATGAGCTATGAGCAAAAAGAGAAACAGCATGCAAAGATACGCAAACACAAAAAGAGAAGTGTGAGAATCACACCTTAGTGTGCCTGCATGAAATCAGAAGGGACAAATGAATTCCATGGGGCACAAATATCTTCATAACAGGGGACCTATTTGACGGGCAGAGGAATTTCAAATGTTTTTCATGCCTACCTTTGTCCTCACAGGTGGCGCAGTGGTAGTGCTGCTGCTTTGCAGTAAGGAGACTGTGGAAGATTGTGGGTTCGCTTCCCGGTTCCTCCTGGTGTGGATAGCGCTTTGAGTACTGAGAAAAGCGCTATATAAATGTAATGAATTATTATTATTTGATGACCGGTTGCGTTACGTTCAGCCATTCATTCATTATTTTGGCACAAGCATAATCAGCGTCTCATTGAAATTCATCTCTGACGTCATTTTCACCGCAACTCCCTTGCACCCAGCGCAGGATATAAACCAGCCTTTATGCGGCATAGGGATATGCAAGGGGAACCTGTACCAGCACATATATTAACAGCATGTACGCTCAACAATATAAAAAATGGCCTTTTGTGTCTGTTACTAGTTAATAGTTTAAAATTTCAATGACTTCATTCGCCACTGGCGATCTAAGTAGAAATGATAATCGCCAAACCTATTTTTGGTTGCGTTTACAGTCATTTTAGTTGCAGTCTGGAGCCTTGGCAGGACCACATGCTGGGCCACTCAGAGGTTGCTCCTGGGCTGCACGTGTCCTGTGAGCCACCATTTGAATAGGCTTGCCCTACACACTCATTTAGTAGCTGGCGTCTTAACCTACTGTCATTAGCTGTTGAGAACTGTAAAGAATTAATCTCTGAGCAAATTGATTACTTTTTAGAGACAAATGGATCCTGAGAGGTCAGTGCAGGAATACTATGGGAAATTCTAAAGGCTTTTTTAAGAGGACAGATTATTTAATATTTTCCCACAAAAATAAATTGGAAACCAAGAAGGAGTGTTGATCAGTGAAATTGTCAGAATAGATCAAGAATATGCCACGTCTCCAAATGAGGCACTTTATAGAAAAAGACAGGTTTTCCATTCAGAATTTAACCTTTTGACAACAAAAGAAACAGAACAGCTCATCTATACATCACAACATCATTACTATGAACAAGGAGAGAAGGCTAATAAGATCTTAGCTCAACAAATCCACAAGCACGAAGTTCGCAACACAATAACAGAAGTTACCAAAACAGATTGAGAGAAAAATATAATCCATACATCCAGAGAGTACTATTAAGTCATTATATTAAACTCAGTTCAAAGAAGGTAAGACACAATCTGAGTATTTTTGATGAATTATAAATGCCACAGCTAGATATGCTTAGTGCAGGGGAACTGACCCTCTCAGAATTACTAGATGCTATAAAATCACTCCAATGTGGGAAAGCTATAAAGATGGCTACCCAGTTGATTTTTATAAATATTTTCAAATAAGTTAACTCCACTATTAGCACTGATTATACAGTAGAAGCTAGAGGCGACAAAATTCTACCTCAAACTTTTCGCCAAGCACTAATTACTGACTTTCAAAAGAAAAATAAGGGCTTATTACAATATACATTATACAAACAAATTTCACTTTTGAATAATGATATTAAGGTACTCTCCAAAGTTCTAGCTAGAAGGATTGAAAAAGTGCTTCCTTCTGTTACCTCACAAGACCAAACCAGATTCATTAAAGGCAGACACTTAGCTTCTAATCTTTGATGTTTGTTTAATTTAATTTTGTTTAATTTAATGTACTCACCCATAAAACCTGACATACCAGAGATCTTTATACACAGAAAAAGCATTTGACAAGGTTGATTGGGAATACCTATTCATCACATTGCACAAAATGGGTTTGGTCCAAACATATGTGCAAGGATCAAACTACTTTATACCTGTCCAGACACCTCTGTTTGTATTAACATTTCAAACTACTTCAGACTAGATTGTTTTACTCAACAAGGATGCCTCCTATCACCATTGCTCTTTGCAATCGCCATTGAGCCATTCACTTTCAAAATGTATCAGAGATAAAAGGGAATTGCCTGAGAAGAACTTGAACAGAAAATATCACTTTATGCAGAAGATATGGTACTGTACATATTAGACCCATAAACTGCCGTACCAGCAGTCCTCAGTGCACTAGCATATTCCAAAAGATATCTGAACTTATAATTAATTTGAATGAAAGTGTGCTTTTTCCAGTGAACTCTTTAGGACACAATATTAGACTGGACACCTTCCCATTTATTTTAGCATATCACTTTAAATACTAGTGGTAAACATCACAAGTAAATATAAAGATCTTTTTGAACAAAATTGTCCTAAATGCATGGAAAAAATGAAACTAGATGTTAACAGATGGTCCACCCTCCATCTCACTTTAGAAGGGGGAATCAATTCTGTCAAGATGACCATCCTTTGCATGCTTCATTTTCTATTTCAAAGCATCCCCATATACATTAACAAATTGTTCTTTAAGAAATTAGATTCAATTATAACCTAATTTATTTAGAATTCGAAAAGTCCACACATCCAAAGGGTGACTGTACAATGACCTAAAGCAGAAGGGGGCATGGCACTACCTGATTGATGAATATATAGAAGCCTAGTGTGCAATAGAAAAAAAAAACCCTGCCGTTCTTCTTAATATGCCTTGCTTTGTTCTCCAATAAATACAAATAATTGTCAATATATTAATAACCCAATTGTCCATCAATCACTCAGAATATGGATCCAATGCAGAAAGGACTTTAAGGCAGAAGCTTTTACCTGTTGCAGCTATACATGATAATCACCTTTTTCTATCCTCTCAAACCTTACACGGTAGTTAATGTTTGGAAAATGTCTGGGATTAAAACACTTAGAGAACTATATGTAAGTGATGTCTTTGCATATTATGCACAATTACATTTAAAATTTAACTTCACATTAACACAATATTTCCACTACTTTCAAATCAGAAACTTTGCTAACAGGAACCTTCCCCATTTTTATCACCTCCTTTCTATTCCAGAGGTAATACTGATTGGTCTTGAAGACTCAGAAAATGTTTTATATATTTCAGTAATATATAAAACATTTTAAAGTTCATTCCTTTCAAAGATCCCAGGGTAAGGAGAAAAATTTTTCACTTAACATTTTAGAAAAGGAGTGGAAGGCAGCCATGCACAGATATACACTATAGCTCCATATGCGCAAAATATTCAATCATCCAACTTAAACTCTTTTACCAAGCACATTTATCTTGTTTAAAATTGTCCAAAATATACCTAGTTCAAGATTCCACCTGTAAATGTTGCAATCTAGCTCCAGCTTCACTGGGCCACATGTTTTGGGCCTATACCAAATTAACATCATCCTGGACAAAATTTTTTTAATGCCAATTAGGCAACCTTGGTGTAACAATCACCCCAAAACCATTAACAGCTTTGTTTGGTGTACTCCCATGTGGGCTTAAAGTGGAGGAGGACAAATTGATTATGAATGCCTGTGCCACACTACTAACACGTAGACTTATCTTACTCAACAGGAACAAGCCCAGCCCACTTGTTATAAGTAAGCAGGTAACTGATGTTCTATACTATTTGATATTGGAAAAAAAATGATCTGTTAAAGTTTTTTTTTAAATTATGGCAAAATCTAACTATTCAAATCTTAACATAAGTGTTTACATCAGGGAAAAACACATTCTCCTTTCTTTGTTGTTTTTAAAGATTTGCTTCTGCTGTTGGCTTTCCTCTCTTTCTCTTGGGTGGGGGTTGAATTCTGGTTTGTTAAATTTGACTTGAGTGTATGGAATGTTGTTTTCTTCAAATAAAATCAATAAAAAAAAAGAAATTAAGTTAAGTGAACAAGTATGAGCACAGCCATTTGTAAATTTTCGCTTCATTGAAAATGAAACATGAGGATACCAGAAGTGACAAGTTCAGAGTACACAGCAGTAGATTTTACAAAGTTACCTATTATTACAACTCTCCTTTCATGTCAGAGGATCAGTGTTAGGAAAACATAACACCCCTCTGTGTCTGTAATAGGATTTAAATAAAGATGGCTTCCCACCTTTACTGTACTATACTATACTACACTATACTGAACACCTCCCTCTTTTGCTCATTCATTGGTTAAGAGATCTGTCTTCAATTCAGAAGTGTGATTCAGTATGAAGGGGCTCCTGTTTAAGGCATACTTTCAGTTTCCAGAGTTATTTGTTTAATGATATTTTAGCAAAATATAAATGCATTTTCCAGGTTGTTAGACATACAACTGAAGGGCTTGACATGTGGATTATACAACACGAGTAACATGAGATTTTTTCATGGACATTTTTGATATTGTTTGCTGTTGTCCAGCATTGATCACCATTTGGTCATGTTCTATCTTAAATGTTATACTTGTTCTACACAAAAATGTGAGATTAAAATGTTTTTCTTGGCCATCACTACAAACTAAATGGGGTGAATAACATATAAAAAATATTATTTTGAGTGCTGTATATCTTTAAAATAAATAACACTCTCTTAAACCAACAGCACTCTTTAAATTAAATTAATAAACTGTATGTGGTTCCTGTGTTATACCCAGTGCTGCTAAATTGGGCTGTGGGACCCTGTCACTATGAAATTATTTGAGCCAATGTGAAAACCGATGGATGAATGGACACATGACCACTAATATTTACCCTGTTTTAGTGCACTAAATATTGTATGCTTACGTCTTCCTTTAAATGTTTGACACGATTATTGATTCACAAAATAACAAACTATGAAAATATTATAACACTTCCTCCACTCTTTATGAGAAAAGCAAAGCAAAATGACACCTTTTATTGGCTAACTAAAAAGATTACAATATGCAAGCTTTCGAAGCAACTCAGGCCCCTTCTTCAGGCAAGATACACGGTACAACACCCTAGTTCCACTCTTTAAATTAATATTTCATTCATCCATTTTTCAAAATCTGACTTCTCATTGTCAGGGTCTAATTAGCAACAATCGTAAATCAGCCAGTCCATCACAGGACACATTCAGACATTAAACACACACATTTCTTGTCATTTTAGTGTTAATAATCAACATAACAGAAGCTACTCCTGTAAGCACCAGGGAAACAAACAGACATTAGAGTCCAAGCACCAAGTTATCCATTCTTCAGGCTATAGCATATAGTAAATGGACTACGGTAACTTGAGAATAGGCAGATTTTCTTAAGATTTCTGAGCTGCTTCTTTCATTCCTTGCGTCCAATTCTTTGGGATAAGCTTCAACCCTCCATTACCTTGAACTGGATTACTGGAGTATAAGAATGTTATATTATTAAATGTTACAATATTGGGCACTTTTATTTCCACTGTGATGGACGACTGGCCACAGACTCCGGTCACCACCCCCAGGCCGCCAGGAGGAGCCCTCTGGACAGCATGATGGTGCCCCGAGTTCCAGCAGGGCCTCATGGACTTTGTAGTTTGTATACACAGCCCTGCTGGATACCTTGGGGGCCGCCGGGAGTCGCTGTAAGGGGGCTCGTGGACTCTTATGTGCCCTATAACCCGGGAGTACGTCACGGTCACGTGACAGGAAGGAACGACGTGCTCCCGGGGTGAAGAAAAGGACTGTTTACCCTGACCCGGAAGGGAAAAGGAACTGTGGACTGGTTGGCCAGGAACACCTCCGGGTCAGGGTGTATAAAAGGATTGTGGAAAAGCCCAGACATTGAGCTGAGCTGGGTGGAAGGGTGGCAACGCGTCTGGGAGAGGAAGATTGGTTTTTGTATTGAGTATTGTGGAGTGTAGGGTGCTTGGTGCACATTATTATTATACAATAAATAATAATTGGATTTTTATCTGGTGTCTGACGTCTGATCAGAGGGTTCAAGGGGTCACGGAGACCTTAATCTGTCACAGTTGGCGTAGTCTTGGCAGGATTCTCTGGCCGTCGATTTTGGCAGAGGACCTGTATTTAAAAAATTTTACTGTGGGCAGAGAACCCGGAGAAGGCAGCGTCCAGACACGCAGAAAACCTTGTGCCCCTTCGAACCGTAATGGGGAAGAAAACGGGAAAGAAGAAGGGCAGTCCCGACTGGGTGAAGGATATGACAGACGCTGAATTGACCTGGACTTACCTGACTGGGTGTGAGGAGGACCGAAAGCCAATAAAGGCTGAACAAGCCCGAAGGGCGCAACAGCAGGGTTGCTGTCAGCCATCGGCCGCACCGGAATCCCTGAACGGATTGGGGACATCGCTACCACGTCTGGAGGTATGTACCGGGAAAACGCCCGAAGTTTCAGGTACATTTTATTCCTGTTTTACAGAGGCATGCCTCCAGAAAGCAGACGGTGTGTCGGATGCCTTTATCATACCTTGGCAAGATGGCCACGTTACCCAGAAGGCAGGCCAGGCTAGGACAATCTATAAGCCCATTCGAGGACAAGGACCACATGACCTCGCGCGATGGATGCCGGGAACGATACGGTCAGTTCGGAGCCTTCGGTGAGGTCAGTTGTTCCCCGACAGGTCTGAGCTCCCTGAAAGGGAAGGGGGCGGCGAGCGAAGCAGCGCCGAAATTAAAAAAAGATAAAGAGGAGCGGGAGGTGACTGAACGGTCTGCCGACAAATTAAAAGCGGCAGATCGCAGTCAGCCGCTTGAGGCTACCCGTTCCTTTTCGGACTCCATTTCCCAGAAGCCTCCGCGAAGCCCAGCAGAGCACGTGCCGACAACGGACGTGCCCATTGGCTCTCGGCCGGGTAGCAGCACCCAGGCCATCTAAAATGCAGGACTCAAATTCCCAAGAGCCTCCGCGAAGCCCAGCAGAGCACGTGCCAGGAGTGGATGTGCTCATTGGCTCCCAGCCGGAGGGGGAGGGAAACAAGGAAGTAACCTTGCCTCCGGCCGAAATAACTAACTTTATAAACTTACGGGAGCTCCAGAAATATCTCGAGCCCCTATACATTTTCTTCCAGGGGTTGAAGGAACTGAAAGCACGTGTGGAGGAGCTGGGAGCTACAGCCGAGGCGCCGTTAAAAGGATTATCGGAGTACCTACGGCGATTAGGCCGTGAAGCCCCGGCCTCGATTGATTCTGCGGTACAGGTGAGTGATTTCTGTACCGTATATCATAAGGGGACACAGTGTGATTCGGCACCGCGTTTAATTAGTAGCGGGTGTCAAAGCACTGTGAACCCGACACTTGAGCGTGCCACAATGACTGATTGGTCGGGGGAGGAAGCGATCGTTCCGAGGCATGCGTGTAACGTGGCCTTCCGGAGCGAGTTGTCACTCCAGACCACGACCGATGAAATAAGGGCGTTGTCGCTGGTTACCGGAGGGGCGGCGGAAGTGCCGATCTCCCCGGTACAACTGAACAGTGCTGTTACCCGGAGCGATGCGGTACTAATGACGCCGCCTCCGAAATTACATAGGACAACGGGCGTGCAAACAGCAAAGAGGCTCTCTCTTTTCCATAGAGAGCCTCATGCTGTACACAAGCCCCAGAATAAGCAGGAGATCCCCAAAAGAAAACGTGGGTCTCCTGACAAGGTAAAAAAACGGGCAGAGAGCAGCAAAGCGGCCATTAACCCTTCCTTGGCAGAGGAAAGGGCGGAGATAAAGTTGACGGAGTTTCCGAGATGTTTCTGGTCTCGCATAGGGAGACAACCAGGAGGACGTCGGCGGTGCTACAACTGTCGGCAACCGGGCCACGTGTTGCGAAGTTGTCCCCAGAAGACAGGGGAGCGGTGGAACAGAAGATACACTGTTCCCCCAAGGTTCGCAGGGGGATCTAGACAACATAGCCAAGGTCCGGATGACGCGTCCTCCTGGAGGAGGACGTCCCTCGCGGGGATCGACGCTCCGCCCCAGTGGTCGTCGCTAAGGGGGGGGAACTGTGATGGACGACCGGCTACAGACTCCGGTCGCCATCCCCAGGCCGCCAGGAGGAGCACTCCGGACAGCATGATGGTGCCCCGAGTTCCAGCAGGGCCTCATGGACTTTGTAGTTTGTATACACAGCCCTGCTAGATACCTTGGGGGCCGCCGGGAGTCGCTGTAAGGGGGCTCGTGGACTCTTATGTGCCCTATAACCTGGGAGTACGTCACGGTCACGTGACAGGAAGGAACGACGTGCTCCCGGGGTGAAGAAAAGGACTGTTTACCCTGACCCGGAAGGGAAAAGGAACTGTGGACTGGTTGGCCAGGAACACCTCCGGGTCAGGGTGTATAAAAGGATTGTGGGAAAGCCCAGACATTGAGCTGAGCTGGGTGGAAGGGTGGCAATGCGTCTGGGAGAGAAGCATTGGTTTTTGTATTGATTTATTTATGAGTATTGTGGAGTGTAGGGTGCTTGGTGCACATTATTATTATACAATAAATAATAATTGGATTTTTATCTGGTGTCCGACGTCTGATTAGAGGGTTCAAGGGGTCACGGAGACCTTAATCTGTCACACCACCTAAGTTTTTTTTTTTTACTTAATATAAAATGATGCTGACAGTTGAGAATCAGTGTGTATCATTTTAAGGAAGTGTACCGTGTATCACTAGTCTTTCATAGCCTCATAGTTTTAAGAGTCACTCTTGAAACAAGGTCACAAAGAATTGTGTAGTTGTTAGTTGTACTTGTTACATGTCCTGCCAGGCGATATGCCAAAGGTCATTGTGGTTTTATCTCTCTCTTTGTGCATCTTCCTTCTCTGCACGTGTTTAAAAGAAACACACTATATTCATCAAACTTACAGTAACTACTTTATTCTACTTATTTGCAAAGTTGCGCCCAGGCTGCCAAAAGGGCACCTTGCCATTCCTTCCCCAAGTGTTTCTAATAAGGAGAGCCAAAGTATGAGTGCAGCTGCTTTCTGGACAGGCAAAAAAAAAAAAATGAAAGAAAGAAAAGAAAAGAAAAGAAAAAGAAAAATCACAGCCTGAATTTTAAGGAAGAGCTGCAGTAAATATCTTTTTTAGACAGTGACTGAATGAAGTACATTTAGTAAAGATAATGAGATTCCTCTAACAGGCTTTTATTTGCTCTTGCTATATTCCATTTTGTCTTCTAATTTACATGCCAATATTTCATACTTTGGACTTGTTTTCACTGCATCAGAAAAGAACTATCCTTACTTAGTTTATTGTATTCAAAAAATGTATATATATATATATATATTTATTTATGAATCTATTTATTTATATTCCACGAATTCAGTGTTCCAAGAATTCTTGCCAGTTCTGCAGCACTGCATGATTTAGTGCTCTGCACCTGTAATCCCCAGGGGATGGGGGGGCTGAGGTTTTGTTTTTGGTTATGCAGCAATCAGCAACTTGCAGTGCTTAGGATAGTGAAGCAAAGACATCTATGTAGACATGAGTAACAGCTTGTTTGTTATCCCGGAATTTTCCGTGTGATAGTTTTATAATATTAAAGTCAGGTTAACATTGTAAAAATTGACTTTGTTCACGTGAAAAAAGGGAATACATTTTTCCTACAGGGTCGCTAATGACACAACTGGACTGCAGTATCTGCACAGATTTTCAACAGTGTAATCCATTGCTACTAATCTTGCCAACCTTGTACTGGAAAATGTAGCCTCAGAAAAGAGATGAATGATTTTCATTGGTTTTAAAGGTTATAAAAATGTAAACATTTTAATCATTTATGTTTTACATTATTTGTAAATAATTTAACTTAGAATTGTGGCGGGCCCGTGTTGCATATCTGGCATTACTTACATTCTGGTATCTGCCACTTTATCCATTTGCAGAGGGTTGAACTAATTCCCATGCCTGGGAGTTGGGGATCAGTTTGAATGGTTCATCAATGTTAAACACTGAACTGGAGTCTACACACAGTAGTGTGGCATAACAGATTGTTTATTATCTAGGTGTTTAAGGATAGTATGAAGTGTAAGATATATGGTATCTTCTCTTTGCCAAGTGGTGGTGGTCCTAAACTATGTGGAATACTCCATTTAATGTATCCCAGTGCTAGTCTTTCAAAAAATTTCTCCACAATGGCAGTGACAGACACTGGTTTATAGTCTCTTCAACAGTCCTCATTTGTTTTTTTTGGCACAGGGAAAATTGTGTTTCTGAAGCATGTGGGTGCCATCTATCGGTCACAATATTACTCAGCAGTCACTTATACTGACCACCCGACAATGTTCTCATACTGTATCTGTACAGTGTAAATTGCATTTAATGTATAGTCGGAGGGTGAATGTAAGTAAGAATTTCATTGTACTGCATACATATGTCAATAAGCTTGACCTCAAAGAAGACAGAAAAAATTAAAAATGTTAAATGGAACTCTGTGCATTATATTAAAAAAATCCAAACAAATTAACAAATGCACATCAAGGTACAGAAAAGCAACCAACAGACACTGTGTAGTCTGTTAGGCAGTTACACAGCTGCTTTTAGTAGTCCATTTTATATATAAGCCAACAGTGCAAATAGAAACAACTGTTAGTACTACGTATTATTGGCTAATGCATTTATCCAAGGGGACTTACAACATCTGAGAGATACAATTGGTTAGATTTAATTTGCTTCTCCAGTTGGAGTACAGGCAGGTGAAGTGACTTGCATATGGTCTCACAGTGTCAATAACTGGATTTGAAACCAAAGCTTCAGAGTTTGGAATATAATGTATGAGGCTTTCTGCAGTACTATTGGCAGTTTTTTCTTCTTTTTTTTTTTGATTTTTCAAGCAGCAGTGTTGTTAAAGGAGGTGGTTTGTTTCTGCACTTTCACCTTCCATATAAGACTTACTTGACCAATGATACTTTATTAAATTTAGCTTTGTAAATCATGCCACTACTTGTTAATTCTTTGATTTGGTATTATTACAATACAAAAACGTTGTATCAGAATATTTAACATAGTTTAAAACACACCAGGCTTTGTGATTTTGATGCTGCTGTTTTTATAAACATATCACACCAAGTTAAAACAAGTCACTGTTCATTTGTGCTTCAGACATCAAGACAGTGATATTTCAAAGCGTTTGTTTTCAGAAGTAACATCATTCTCAAACTAGTGTGATCTAATTCAAGACTGTAGAAGTCGAAGCCCTGTCCTAGAACCATCAGGTAAAATGCAGGAACCAGTTGTAGACATTGCAGACCGTACTCACACAGACCCACACTCACACAGGACCAATTTAGAGTTCCCAGTTGACCTAATCTGTACATCTTTAAGGATGCAGAAGGTAAACCTTGTGACAGATGACATCTACTCATAAAATTACATGTAAAAATAAAGCTTATGAGAAAGACTAAGAAATTACAGGGGACTTGTCAGAATGACCCTTCTACTTTTTTAACCTATATCCTCTAATGAGCCTGGGTTTACCTGGTGGACTCCTGAAGCTATCTTATTTAAGAGCAATCATATAAGAAAACTGCCATGGGCCTCCAAAAAGTTCTGTTCCAGGCAGCCTTATGCTGAAATTTAAATGGTTGGCATTGGGCTACATGGGTCAAAAAGGGCTCAGGCTGTTAAAGTTTAAAAAAACATACTCTTAAATTCTAATAAAACCCTTGGCTATGAAAGAGAAGGCCAGGGGGAATCTTTGTAAATAAAGTTATTTATTAATAAAAAAAAACTGCCAACAAACAAAAAAATACCAAAAAATGCCTGAGAAGGTGAAAAGGGTTTACCTAAAAGGCAACACAGAGCAACAAAGTCCCAACACACAATCTTAATCTCAAACTCAAAAAGAACAAAAGCAAAAATCTAATTAATTTTTCTTAATAGAACTATATATGAGTTAGGTCTCTTTTATACCCAGAAACAATTCTGGCTACTCAGTTAATAAATGATTGCCTCCTGAAATTTCTACTAATTATTCTGTTATTATGTTTGGCTCACAGTGATGCCATTTTTGACATAACTCTTTAAATACTGGTGCTATAGATTGTTTAGGGTCCATGATTAAGGATAAAAAACAAATAGCTTTGCACATTACTAATTCAATTCTGGGTTTTATTTTGGTTTTATTATTTAGAATTTACATCTCTCTTGTATTGACCTATTACTGGCACTTTGTCTACGATTCATCCCCAGTTCTATTATTCTGAATCATTCCCCTGTTTTTCAGCCTTTGGGCAGAATAGCAAGGAACTGACAGCATTTTGGAGAGCCTCTGTGGTTTATCCAGCTCCTCTACACAAAGTGCAATGAGCTGTGGCATTGCTATGTTATCAAATCTTTGATAAAAAAAATACCATGAGCCTCATTTTCATTACCATTCAATATAGGGTTGGCTGATGAGTAAAATTCCCAGGTTCAGTTGTTCCCTTAAACATTGCCAACTGATGACATTGTCACCATGTTGGGGCATCAACATTTTAACTGAGTAAATTTACATTTAAATTTGACTACAGGGTGCCCTCATTGTTATCAGCTATGCACTGTAACAAGATACGAAAGTAGCTTGCATAATGCAGAAAAGCACAGATGAATGAATTGGTGGCCAAGAAGAAATCAGTCTCTCCAATTTTGCCACAGTTTGGCTTCAAAACAAATTAGCACAGTGAGCCAAAAGAATTAACCAGTTATTTGTTGACTAAGTAAGAATCTTGTTGTTACAAACAAATCAGAAATAACAAATTTGCATATCCATCCAACTGATTATGTGAGATTAAGCAACACTGCTTGGGAGAAGTGTTCAAGCCTTATCTCACCAATTATTAATTATTATTGCTTTTGGATTTAGGAAAATCACAGACTATCCATCCATTACCCAACCTGCTATATCCTAACTACAGGGTCACAGGGGTCTGCTGGAGCCAATCCAAGGCAACACAGGGCGCAAGGCAGGAATCACAGAATATAAGCAGAGTATTTATTTATTATGTGAACAAATGTTAATAAAATGTGTTTGCTTCATGCATTCTGTCCAAAGTGTTGTTTTAAATCATAGTAAGTTGTTGTTTTTTTTCTGAATTACTTTTTGTGAATTTCTTTATGTACTGATCGATACAACACTTTTCACTGAACTGCACACGTTACCCTTCAAGTCCGCCCAAACAGTAAACTTACTGTACATCTACAGAAGATGATCAGTTATAGCCTGGAGTAAAATTACATGATATGCCTTTTGGTTGTAATAATCCTTATTAAATTATTTGGGGGTAGTGGTGGAGATATGTGACACATTAGTTGCACCATCACACTGAGGAAACCCTCAATTCCAACCATAATTTCACAGTTTTAGCCCAGGGTTTGTTCCTGCCTTGCACTCTGTGTTGGCTGGGATTGGCTACAGCAGACCCCTTGACCCTGTGTTAGGATATAGCGGGTTGGATAATGGATGGATGGATGGATGGATGAATCAGGCACTTGTTCATATTATTTATTAGACATCACTCAGATTCTTTTCTGAAAGGTCATAGAAACTTTAACGATATCTGAGGACATGTTTAATGTCCCTGCATATGTCCTCCTCAGAGATGGAAGTGCCAAAATTATCCAGAGAGACTTGCTTGCTTTTTTTAAGATTACTGAGTGTGCACTAGATCTGAACCCAGCACACTGAATGTTTGAAGAACCAGCACATTATACCACTCCAAGTGTGAACTGTGGTTTTCCTTCAAAATAATTTAATTCAAAATTAACAAATGCTTCTGGATGTACAGTACAATGAAAATGTCAGGAGAAAACTCCTGTCTTGATTTGTAGTTCTGTTGCAGGTATACATCTGAAACAGAAACATTTAGAGAAAAATAATAGTTCTGGATAACATGTTGGAAGAAGTCTTCATTATTTATCTGTAGAACGCTCTTTGGCTATTGCTGTATATCTAATCAGATCCTGGTTTCTCTGCCTCAAGATGTAACTTCTCTACTGCCATATTCTGTTCACACTGAAACTTGGCATTCACGTTCAACATCAGATGACAAATCGACAAATTAGAACTTTAATGAGTTTAAGCGTATATGTGTAGCCTCAGCACCTTCATGCTCTATAATATATGGTTTAATGCCCATCATACATTCACAACATACATCCACCCTCAGTAGTGATGTCAACTACACTGCTTATGAACATTTGGAAATACTATTACTTAATTCACTAATATAGACACTGAGTGTTAGCAGCTGAGTGTTAGCAACATCTCTATCTATCTATCTATCTATCTATCTATCTATCTATCTATCTATCTATCTATCTATCTATCTATCTATCTATCTATCTATCTATCTATCTATCTATCTATCTATCTATATAGCAAAATTTAAGATTCTGTTTCAGATTTCACAAGCATTTAATACACCCTTGCTCTGAGCACAGATTAATAAATAACATATTAGATACTCGCAGAGGATGACAAGGATGATTCAGGGTTGGAGTAACACTGCAAAGAACATCAATAGAATACGATATTTGCAGATTTTTTCAAAAATGATGCAAATTGTGAAATTCAAGAACACCAGAAGGAACTGTTGCTTGAAAACATTTAAATACTAATATAATTAACATATTTAAATAAGTCATGGAGTTTAGTCTAATAAAAGTAAAAATTTTCAGCTATGTATTTCTCAATTTCAGAATAACTAACAAATTGTTATTGTTAGTCCATGTTTTCAGTCTGTTTTAAAGTAAGTGATGGCTGATTTGATTACATTGTAATTGACACATATGCAAAACAAAGAAACTGATGAAGAGGTGCAAAGGAATTTAAGGTGGCCTGGCATTACGACTTTTTTCGTAGGCTTCAGGGATTCTAGTGCTAAGAGAATATTTCTGTTGAAGGGTGCTATACACTAATTCTAAGTGATTAAGAGTTCAACTAAGATCAACCGTCTTTGTGAGGATAATACAGAAATATCTTCATATGTCAAAATTAGATGTGTCTTTCTCCTTTTTTCTAAAAAGGTTTAATAATAGTTCTTTAGTATTACACACTGTTTTTTGTATTCTGTTTTGTTTAAATTAGTGCATTAGTTGAAACAGACTGCTAAAATCAGTTTTATTGTTGTGTGTCTGGTGGTCCTTTGGTGGAGTTGTTAAAATGACTGCATCACAGCTTCAGTGACCTACTCAGCCATATTCTTCCCTTTTCTTCAAGCTTTCCTTTCTGGTCTCTTCTCACATACCAAACTTGCATACTTTATGTAAACTTGTTACTCTGAATCCATCCCAATGTAAATGTGGTGAATGTGCCCTCTTATGGAGTGTCATCATATTCATGGTTTGGTTTTTCTTAACTTGCACAAAGTGTTCCTAGAACAGGCTCATACTGCAATGGTTAGATGGTGGGGTTAGAAAATAATTGAATGTATAGAGGTTCCTAACAAGAAATAAAAAGTTCAATTGTTTTAGACACCTTCAAATGAATAGGAATTCCTGCATTCCTTAATCTGTGTATAGTATTTTCAGGTTGTTGTCAGATGACTATAACACGTTAAAAAATACATATTTAGTTAGGAAATGTAAAAATTTATCCTGAATGGAATGCCACTCTGTGTACAGCCTACTTTTTAACAACGGGTCAGTTTAGATTCATTAATCATTCAGATACACAAGCCTTTGGAATTAAACCAGAGACATCCAGACAAAGCAAGGCCATAAAAACTCTATACAGACAGTGACCATAAAATAGAATCAAATATATTTACACTAATTTGTTAGTTGATTAGTTTAGGTTACAATTGAAGGGGAATTTGCAGTAGTGTGTTTAAATGTTTAAAGTTTGGCAGGAATACTCTGCTAGCTTGGATTGTCTTCAAAAGTCTGATGCTGTAAAACAAAGATAGGGCAGAGGAGCCATTAGGAAATGTTGTTGCCAGGCCTCATTTATCAGTTATGCACTATGCAAAGTTTCATGTGACTTTAGAGTATTATGAAAATGCTGTTGTGAGTTCATGATGAGTGGCCTTTTTTATCTCAATTATGATAAAAATGTGATCGTAAAAAGTCCCTGACTATTAAGTAGGGTGCAAACTTGCATGTGACTTGTACTCAAGAGTATTATGATGCAAATGTTGTTATTCATTTTTTATACTAGAGGTTGGTCTAAACAATATATAAACTTTACTGCTGCTCTGGATTGCACATTTCCAGTCTGTAATAAAAATTACTTATTTACTGTCATCCTCATCTACATCATGTTGTTGGAAAAGAAAATCATGACAAAGATATGTTCAGTTCATTTCACTGAAAGTAGCCGATACAGAAATGCATTTGATATTAAATATGCATCTCACATACTGTACCTGACACAGTTTGACTTAAACACGAACACCAAATGCCATCAGTACTCATCATTGTTCACAAGAAAGCAGGGTTAAAAATAAATATTAGTTAAGTAAGTGCTGCAGCTCCTGTGTATGTTTTTTTGTTAAAAATATTGGGAAGATTTGGAGCACTGTTGAGTCATCCCAGAGGTCATATATGCATTTATTAGGACCAAGGAACAGTAGGGATTGATATTACCAGACATTTCCAACTGTCTTACTGTTTGTAAAATGCCTGTTCTTTGTGTTTCTGGTTTTAAGCATATCTCTTTCATTCTTTACCAGTATGCATTACTATGGAAAGGCAGCTTAGGATTTCTCCCCTCTGTGTATGTTCTACTATGTACTGCATTATTCATAAACTGCTGCAGTTACACAGTAACTTTAACAGGTCAGCATGTATTGACAATGTGGTATCAGTATAAGTGTCACTTTATTTCAAAGTAATCTCCATATGTTGCCTTGTTACAAGTAAAATATGTTTCCTCTTTCATACAGAATGCATTTAGTTTTATTTATGTTTGCAGTAGTGGAAAACGTTAAAGTCTTAAGTATGAAGGATACATTTCCTTCATTTAGACAGAATGCAAATTTAATTTGTTACTAGCAAATTAGGAAATTTTTCAATGGATCACAATTTCCAGGTCTGTTTATATTGTCTGCTATAGAGACACTTTCAATAGACAACCCTGAAAATAAATCGGCACTCACAAATGCATATCAATACTTACAGGTCAAATTACCATTATTACATTACATTAAATTAGACAAACTACTATTAATCTCAAGGGGAAATCTTAGGTACAAATAGCAACAGAAACATAAAAAACAAAGATACAGACTCAAAGGACATATGATACTGTACAATCAATCAAGAGATATGTAAATAAATAAATAATTTTTTGTACAGTATATTCTGCAGAAATGGCAAAATGATATTTAAAGAGCACAAGTATTTGGTCTGTGATGATGAGCAGCTTCTTCTTGGCACACCGTGAAGGTTTGAGCCTGTGATTAAAAGTATTCCAAAAGAGCCTCCTGGTGGGGATTGAGGTGACGTTTCATGATGGCATTCCATTTCGCCACTATTCTCTATTCCACAGCTTCCAGTGTGTTCATGGTTCACCCTGTGATGGCGCACACTTTCCTGTTAAGTTTGTTCAGGCATTGTGCTTCTTTAAAACTCAGGTTGCTTCCCCAGGAGATTGCAGTATATAACACCAAACTTGCTACTATGGACTGGTAGAACATTTACAGCAGCTTCTACATGCATTAAAAGACCTGAATCTCCTCAGGAAATAGACTGTTCTGGCCCTTCTTGTACAGCACTACTGTGTTATCAAACCAGTCTATTTTGCTGTTTATGTGAACTCCCTCACACTTGTAACTCTGCACCACTTTTATGTCTTTCATTAATCTTTTATTATTTATTATTTTATTTATTTTTTTACTATTAATCCTTCCACATTGCATTAAAACAGGAGTAGGGGGGAAGATCTTAAAAACATTCTAATAAGAACAACAGAATATCAAATATCCATTGTTTCTTAATGTTCCCTGCTGATACTGTCATGATTTTTATTACTTTTGAAGACATGGTAAAACTGTTACAGTCTAAGGGTCACAAATTTATATTTAGTTCATATAAAACCATTTCAAATACTTCTGGGGTGGTCTAAGATTACCGAGTTATGAAAAATATGTAGAAAAATCCTACATATTAAAATTATGTTTTTATATGTCATTATTACATCTGGTCTGTTGTAACCAGATCCAAAAAAGCAAACTGACAGAATTCTCAGCCATGGTAGTCAGAAAGTGTTTTGTCTGGGTTAGCAAGGCAAAGCTGCTGGTGGTCATCCTTTACTGTAATACATTTCTGATAACTCAGGAAAAGTAGTTTTATCGATATAAAAATGTCAGTATACTTAATGTAATTGGCTTTAATTTACTTAAAAGGATATTACTCATTAAATGAGCAATACCTTGTTTCTTGGAAGTCAGCAACTAGTGTTTTTCTTGTGTAGATTAGATTTGTTTTTGTTGATTTCTATAATTATTTAAAATAAGAGACCTGGCAGACCAGCTTATCTACAATGAGACTAAATACATTTTGGATGAAAAAGTAGAATAGAAAACATTGCTAAGAAACAAGTGGATGAGACCTTCAAGTCTTTAGAATAATGACAGTATATCACTATAATACTTAGCATAAGCATACAAATACAGCATATTTGAAGTAATTAAGAAAACAAACTTCTTCATCACTCACTCCTATTTGGACTGTACAGGGAGCCACTGGCTTTTATTTTATGATTAATGAAAAATTAATTACTTGATCTGAATGTCCAAGTGTAATTAGAAAATAAAGTTATTTTCAGAAATGATTAGGATAAACTTCCATTTCAAATGTAACAATACAATTTTAAGCTTGGTGAATCCAGTTCATTGTTGTTTGGGTATGAGGTTGCTCTGACAGAATCATCCACAAAGCAGTCCTTTTTATGGCTCAATCATGAATACACCCATGTGAGAGTAATGCCGAGTTGCCAATCAACCTCATATGCAGATTTTTGGCATGAGAGAGAAAAAGTACCCCCACACACCCAAAAAAAAATACGCACATAAAGAAGAACATAAGAAATTTGACAAATGAGAAGGGAGCTTTCAGTCCATCAGGCTTGTTTGATTAGTTAATAGCAAAGTTATCCCAAAATACTATCAGGATATTTTGACTTGGTAGCTTGCTCCAGATAAACAAGTCTTTATGCAAAGAAGTGGTTCCAGTCTTTAGTCTTAAATACTCTATGGGAAACATACATAAACACAGACAACATACTGACATGAAATTCATACCCAGGACAATTAATGTTAAAGGAAGCAACACTAACCACTATACCACTATGCTGACCCCGAAAAACTTCACATAGCAAAACCTTCACAAGGATTGTGATATATAATGAATGTCCTTATCTTACCACAGTTTACTTTGTTAATGACAAATAGAGTATTTTTTTTCTATGGTAAATTAATGACAGTTAACAAACTCGTTATTAATACTTATGCTCATAAAGTAGAATCATGTTAAATATTTATTTATATAGCACAATACTTAGTATTATTTAATTGTAGTATGCTGTACAGCCAGAGCTAGAAACATTGGCACACCAATAGGCAAGAGAACAGGACCAGAAGAAGAAAACACAATTAAAAAATATCAAATGTCAAAACTAGGAAAACACAGTAACATAGAAACCTAGCCAAAAGTCTTCAAAAAAACACACTGACAAAATATTTTGATTCATATCCACAAACTTGAACAATGAACCTCATGCAACGCCATCTTAAATATCACTAATGATGTCACCAGTTCAAATTGTTCTTTATACAGCTTTCAGTTAATTCAAAATGCTGCTGCAAGAATTATTACACAAGCCAGAAAATCCTTATATATAATTTGATAGTATCCGTATGTATGGTGTTCGTGTCAATACCCCGTATGTATGACGATGTATGATGTTCACGTCAATACCCTGTATGTATGGTGTTTGCGTCAATACCTCGACTCAATACAAGTTAGAACCATGCAATGGGACTCTGCCTCTGTAGTTAGAACATAACGTGGCAAATGCGGATGCAGTATTGCATGATTGGCTAAGAATGTTCGAATGCTGCAGTGACGCCACTGGACGACCGAGTATAATAAGTCGGTGTTGGTTTGACAGAGTGTGGTACAGAAAGTAGAGCTGCAGATGAGGATCTGAGTGAGCGAGAGGGGTGTCATTTTGTAGGAGATCAGTGAGGTTGTGGAGAGCTTTAAATGTTAAGAGCGATATTTTGTATTGTATTCTGTAGTTAACAGGGGGCCAGTGAAGTTGAGAGAGAATGGGTGTAATATGTTCAGTGGATTTAGAACAGCAGGTTATTATCCTGGCAGCAGAATTTTGAAGAAGTTGTCACTAACACAATGTCTAACTTGTATCTCAGAATGGATGAATAGTAACTTTCTCATATTAAATAAAGAGAAAACCGAAATCTACATCTACAGTTATTCCCAGTTTCAGATAAAAAGTAACGGCATCAGATCTCAGGTGGGGGTTGCTGTATCGTGATCGTGACTGAGAGAATAAAAGTGAAAAAAAAGCTTTTACAAGTACTATAAATTTACACGGGCTGTTACAGACACAAATCAAATGTATGTTTTTATTGTGTAATATTAACAATAAGAGCAGCTCACTACTCAAATTTGCCGGTTTCGAACTCGCATCCTCCAGATTATAAATCAGTGGATCTTACCAATACACCACAGAAGCTGTTGTGTTGTACTTGCACCTTTTTTGAAAGTGTTTATTTGATATTTGGTCATCAGCCTTCACACATTATACAGTTCATGTCTACATTTTGTTATTTATTACTAAAACATGAAAAATGTTTCTGTTTTAACGGTGTGTTTACATAGATTGTTGTGGACACAAAACACACATCAAATTATTTCCCCTTGCAATTCTGGGTAGCTCACTCCCAGATAATCAATTGAGGCAGGAACTGGGAGAACTTCTTGCCCGTTATGAGGCGGTGGGAGAATGGTATAGCAGGCTGCTTCCTGCTTGGACTTATTGACACATTTACAAGACAAAAGAGGCTGATGGAGAGGTGCGAAGGGAGTTAAGGTGGGCCGGATTTATGAGTTTTTTCATTGGCTCCGGTAATTCTAGTGTTAACAAAATACCAGTGGGAGATCGAACTTTCAGTTCCAGTTTTAAGAAACCACAAAGTGAACCTGAAATTTGCAAGGTTCAAAATCTAATAAAAGATTTGTGGACCTTGGGAAAAAAATTAAGTTAATGACCCTTTTTATCAATTTAAACAATGTTCCAATTTACATTATGCTTCAATTTTTCCAAAATAGCTTAATATTACTTAATAGAATTATGATAGTGAATTTGTTATTCCAAAAATCCATTCATACACATATTATTGTAATACCAGTACCATGATTTATGCGTCAAACCTCCCTCAGACAATGCCCAAGAAGCAGATTTCCCAACAAAACTGAAGTAATGCAGGCTTTACATGTTTAAAATATATCATCTGAGGTGCAGGAACAGGAACAAGTGCATAGCCTTCTTTAGCTAGGTAGGTATTACAGACATGTTATTGCTATTTTTGACAAAATATACATCCACATCTGAGAAAAGATTTCTTACAGGTGTTGTCTTCACAACCTGCCTTTGAAACTCATATGTAGAGAACATTACCCCCTCTCTGTGTACAAACGTAAGATGGACAGAAACATTCATTCAAAAACTTTGTCAAAAGAAAGAATTAATACTATTGGAAAGGTACTAACTCAGGAATTGAAAAGTCTTCACTTATAGCGGTTCACACTACTCAACAGTGGCTTTATCTAAACGAATGTGCAAGTGCAGATCTACCAAGGTTATTTCCTGTCTCTCCAATTTTTTTTCTGCATAAAACAGCAGGTCATAAAGGAATACAACAGTGCTAATATATTTCTGATAACTCAGGAAAAGTAGCTTGATGCCAAACCAGAAAGAGGATACTACAGCCACATGTCTCTCTGGGAGAAATGATAGATAAAGTGCAGGCAGGGATAATATTTTGCCTGTTTTTTACTACACTTCAGGTGTGTTCAAGCAATATCGGGCATACCTGACAATAGTAGATAGCATAAGGGGTATATGAGAAACACAAGCTACATGTTTTAATTATGTTGAGATGTGATTCAATGTGCAGGGATACCTTCTTGAAGAATAACAGGAATCCAAAGCAAATGTAAACAGTACTGACAAGCTACTGCTCCCAGACAGCATGCTTTCTGAAAAGGAAATGAAAAAGAAACAGTGTCAGAATTAGGTAAGGTCAGTAGGTAAACCTGCTTGTCTAGTTAAACACAGCTCAGCTTCCATTAAGTCGATACAAGAGATTTGGGAATAACATTCTAAGTTCAGACACACATTTAAAGATGAAATTAAACTATTATTTGACAGATATGCCAAAACATGTCATGCTGAAATTCCTACCTTTAATTGAATTGAAGGCTGTGGAAAGATAACCACTAGGACATTTTTAGTTTAAAATTTAAGTTGAAATATATAACCAATATAAATGTTGAATTCTCCATTTCATTTTTGAATAGTTTAATAATTATCCACAAACGTAATAACAGGTCCACATTTTTTTCAATTGGATTCAAGCTATCTTTTAGTCAAAAATATACAGTACCTCTCTTTACAAGGTTGCATACCTACATTATTGTTAGTGATTATTTTGTTTTTCAACAAAAGTGAAAGATTCAGATGGTAGCAATAAAATATATATTGCCACCACTGGATATCTAAAGCAACTGTAGCATATCTTCACAACTTCTAATTCAAATAGACAGACAGACAGACAGACAGACAGACAGATAGATAGATAGATAGATAGATAGATAGATAGATAGATAGATAGATAGATAGATAGATAGATAGATAGATAGATAATACTTTATTTTCCCCAAACTTAAATTTAAATTTTATAGATGCTCTCTCTCTCTCTCTAATATATATATACACTTTGAACCACCACAGGGTGCTCCAGCCGCCTCAACCCTGACACAGACAGACGCTAGGCACAAGTGCAACACACCACACATTTTATTTTCAAGTGGGGAAGAGTTTTTCCCTTGCTCCCCACAGCAGCACAGTATAAAGCACCAAAATACAGTTCCAAAACTCTTTCTTTCCGTCTCTTTCTCATCCTCATTCCGCTTCCACTCCTCCACGGGCAACCTTCCTCCTTACGCTGGCTGTCCAAGTGGAGTGAGAACGGCTCCTTTTATGTTACACCTGAGAGTACTCTAGGTAACTCATCAGGGTTAACAGGAATTACTCCCAGGTGAGATGGAAACCCAATATAGCAGGGCTATGCCATCTGTGCAGCTCCCCCTAGCAACCCCCACTGGACCCAACAAGGCTGCTTCATACTCCATCTCCCAGTGTGCCCTGTGGAAATCCGTGGTGTCCTGGGGAAGGTAGTGTCTTGTGAATATTCTCTCCCCAAGTACATCCATCCTGCTGGTGTTCTGGCAGGGTAATGGCCTTGGCTTTCCATCACAATATGTGACTGGTGTCCAGGCCGAGTCACTGTCCGGCAGTGGTTGAGAAAGATGGCTTGGTGGCTCCTTTGCTCCGTATTCCTGCCACATAGCGCCAGCTGCTGCCCACTAATACTCTCTTAGCTGGGAGCTGACTCTCCGTTAAAGTGTAAAGCAATTACACAATTAGAAAAGCCTCTCCTAAACAGTATTTCAATGGAAAACAAACACTTAACCATCCTGTCTGACAGTGTCCAATGCTGCACTAAGATCTATGAGAATTAATATGCTGGCTTGTTCAGAGTGTGTAAATCAATGGTTACCTGAAGCAGAGCAGTTTCACAGCTGTGCTGCCCCCCTGAAGCCAGACAGAAAAGGTTCCATCAAATTACTAGACGTTAAGTAACTGGTGAGTTGGGAGGCTGTATGGTTATGGCTATTTTCAATAAGGTTATGAGACATGGATGCTATCTAATGACCTCAGACAAAGACTGGACTCCCTCAGTACTGTGTCTCTTCAGAGAATCCTTGGGTACCGCTGGTTTGCCTTTGTGTCAAATAAGCGGTTGCTCATGGAGACCTGAATGAGGCAAATTACCTGCATTGTGAGGGAGCGTCAGTTACAGCACTAAAGCCATGTGGCACGATTCCCCAAGGATGATCCGGCTCACAGGATCATCATTGCTTAGAACCTGAGCGGATGGACCAGACAAAAGGGGATGCCCGCATAACATGTGGCTGCAGCAAATACTATACATTGTCATTTTCATAGGATAGGACTGGAACACGGATCTTTCTGGGGGGTGGCCAACCAGGATCCCAAGCTGTTTGGTCATGTGTACCAGTACATGCTCCCCAACCTGACCTGACCTGTTTATTGAGTATAATCGGGCATATTATAGAGTAAATAAAGGCATTATACAGAGTGCTTCAGCAATTTGAAATTCCTAGTAAAATTATAAAATTAATAAATATGGTACTCACAAATGCAAAAAGTAAGAGAAAAATCCTCTAGTGGGCCCTGTGCTCACTACCCGGCACCATGGATCTCAACTGGCATTTGCCATAGAATACTAGAATTGGCAGGTCCACCACTGGCGCCCTGTGCTTTTCACAGATTAGAGCAGGTTCACCCAGAGCACATGTGACAGACGTGAAAGGGTCTGGAGAAACCGTGGAGAACGTTATGCTACCTGTAACATCATTCAGCATGACTGGTTTGGTGGTGGGTCAGTGATGGTCTGGGGAGGCATATCCATGGAGGGACGCATAGACCTCTACAGGCTAGACAATAGCACCTTGACTGCCATTAGGTATTGGAATGAAACCCTTGGACCCATTGTCAGACCCTATGCTGGTGCAGTGGGTCCTGCGTTCCTCCTGGTTCACGACAATGCCCAGCCTCATGTGGAAAAAGTATGCTGGCAGTTCCTGGAGGATGAAGGAATTGATACTATTGACTGACCCCCATGCTTGCCTGTCCTAAATCCAATAGAATGTTTCAGTCCATCCGGCACCACAAGGTTGCACCTCAGACTGTCCAGGAGCTCAGTGATGCCCTGGTCCAGATCTGGGAGGAGATTTATGATCACATCAAGAAATTTAGGAAAAACAGAAATGCAAGAAATGGTAAAATAGGAAAATAGGAATTCCTGAAAGTTAATGAATTTAAGCACTTAGGATCTTTTATTATAGAAAAAAATCAAATAAGCAGTGATATTAAAGCTAGAATAAAAGCACCAGATAACTGGTACTTTGCAATGCACTTAATGCTACAATCAAGTGTAGTATCTAAAACTTTGAAAGTAACACTTTACAAAGCTCTCATCCGACTTGTTGCAACATATGGGTCAGAAACTTGGTGAGTAATCCCTCCTCCATTGCGGGGGTTGCGTTCCAGAGCCACCCGCGAAATAAGAAAATCCGCGAAGTAGAAACCATATGTTTATATGGTTATTTTTATATTGTCATGCTTGGGTCACAGATTTGCACAGAAACACAGGAGGCTGTAGAGAGACAGGAACGTTATTCAAACACTGCAAACAAACATTTGTCTCGTTTTCAAAAGTTTAAACTGTGCTCCATGACAAGATAGAGATGACAGTTCTGTCTCACAATTAAAAGAATGCAAACACATCTTCCTCTTCAAAGGAGTGCGTGTCAGGAGCACAGAATGTCACATAGATAGAGAAAACAATCTCTAGCAAACTAATCAATATGGCTCTTTGGCTTTTAAGTATGCGAAGCACTGCAGCACAAAGCTGTTGAAGGCGGCAGCTCACACCCCCTCCGTCAGGAGCAGGGAGAGAGAGAGAGAGAGAGAGAGAGAGAGAGAGAGAGAGAGAGAGAGAGACAGAGTTTGTTTTTCAGTCAAAAATCAATACGTGCCCTTCGAGTTTTTAAGTATGCGAAGCACTGTGCAGCATGTCGTTTCAGGAAGCAGCTGCACAAAAGATAGCAACGTGAAGATAATCTTTCAGCATTGTCCGTATCGTCTAGGTGTGCGAACAGCCCCCCTGCTCAATCCCCATACGTCAGGATCACAGATAGTCAGCGCAAGAGAGAGAGAAAAGTAAGCAATCTAGCTTCTCAGCCATCTGCCAATAGCGTCCCTTGTATGAAATCAACTGGGCAAACCAACTGAGGAAGCATGTACCAGAAATTAAAAGACCCATTGTCCGCAGAAATCCGCGAACCAGCAAAAAATCCGCAATATATATTTAAATATGCTTACATATAAAATCCGCGATGGAGTGAAGCCGCGAAAGGCGAAGCGCGATATAGCGAGGGATCACTGTACCACAAGTGGATGAGAAAATATGGGAAGTAGAACAATATTGCCAGAATCAAAGGACCTTAGTGGGCGAACAGGAGCATAGTGATGGAGAAGTATGGGAAAGAAAGATGCTGAGGTGTGATATATGAGAATAGAGTGTGGAGAATAAGAGCAAATGAAGAATGAGCAAATCTTCATTCAGGACCAGACATTGTAGCATATTGTCAAGCTTGAGTCACTAAGTTGCACAAGAGACTGGAAAAAGGGAACAGGTTTTGTAAGGGAAAAAATATCTTTATTGCTGAACTGGCAGGTACAAACACGAGACCCAGAGGGGTCTGTCAACACCAGAAAAACACACACAATGTGGCTGTCATATCTGGCGCTTCAGCTCCTGTCTCCAGGTGAAAAGAACACAAAGTCCTCCTCATCAAGCAGGTTCAATGGCTTAGAGGCAGCAACTGCAGCAGAGGCAGTCTGAGGGAGAGAGGACAGGAGAGTGAGCCATTAGGTTGGCTGGGGCTCGAACTTTTAAATGTTCCAAACCTTGTGTGAGAAGCACATCGTACTGCAAGCATGCAGTTGATCCTGCAAAGGGGACTGCTAAGTGTGTGTTTGTTTCCCATTGAAATACTGTTTAAGAGGGAGTTTCTGAAGGGCATCTGTGTTTCTTTACCATAGTTTAACTGTTAAGAGTGGCGACACCGGTCATAATATTTAAAGATCAACAGAGTGAGACAGATCCAGCATATAGAGAAAATGGAAAAAGAGAGAAAGTGTTAAGAAAATATGTAAAGGAAAACTGGATGGCAGAGGAGACACGAGTATGAATGATGTTGACTACGATCCTAGATCCTAAGCATCTAGGAATTTGTAGTTAGACAAGAAAAGCTAGAGAGAGAGGAATTTTACATGCCTCCTGTAGGAAGCCAAGGCCTTCTATGGGCTGAGTAAGTAAGCAAGTATACTTTATAATGCTGAACCTTTTTCCTTTCTAGTTGGTGGGGGTGGAGAGCTACCAGGAACACTTTGCAATTTTCCCTATTTATCTTAAAATATCAAATTGTTACCACAAATTAATCTCTATGTTTTCTCTTCTCATGGATAAAGCTATAGTAAGCCCTAAAGGATGCATCAATATATCCTACTGGGATCTAGGCTCATCGATAATAAATGCAGCGAGTGCCTTCCTTCATATAGCTTCAGCCATTAATCTAACTGTGTGCTGCATCTGTTTTAAAAATGTTGTTGTTGTAAGTGTTGCACACAGACTTGATTTGATATACTTTTATTATTGCATGAGGGGAAATTGTCTCTTCACTTGACCTTTGGGAGTCAGAGCACAAGATCAGCAATTGTACAACACCCTTGCTGCAATCTTCAAGTTAAGAGCCATGCTCAAGGGCCCAACAGAGCAGGATCCCTTCTAGCAGCAACAGGATTTGAACCAGCAACCTTCCATGTACCAGCGCAGATCCTTAGCCTCACCTTGCTCATCATAATGTAAAGTTTTACATTTTACAATCAGAAATTTTCTAATTTATAATTCACTGTCCTAGTGACAGGCCATCATTCACCTCCAGACTTTTTTGGACCTGATTATTATTTAGTTGGAGAGTCTCTCACACTTGTCTAACTGGGAAGAAAAATTAATGTGATCATGAATGTTAGGTTAGTTAACAAAGTTAAATGTCCAAATTGCACATACTATGAATCTGAGTATTGACAATTACTATCATATTTTGGAACATCATGTCTAGAGATGCCGAAGGGTCAATCTGAAGGAGACTGAAGACTGCAAAGTGTAGTTAGACAGCATAGGATTGTGGTCTGTAGGATGACGTTAGAAATCAAGGAGAGGAGGAGAGTGAGGGCAGAGCCAAGGATCAAATGGTGGAAGTTGAAAAAGGAAGACTGCAAGTTGAGTTTAGGGAGGAGGTAAGACAGGCACTGGGTGGCAGTGAAGAGTTACCAGACAGCTGGGCAACTACAACAGAAGTAGTAAGTGTGACAGCTAGAAGGATGCTTGGCATGACATCTGGACAGAGGAAGGAGGAAAAGGAAACCTGGTGGTGGAATGGGGAAGTAGAGGAGAGTATACAAAGGAAGAGGATGGCGAAGAAGAGGTGGGATAGTTGGAGAGATGCAGAAAGTAGACAAAAGTACAAAGAAATAAGGAGTAAGGTGAAGAGAAGGGTCGTGAAGGCTTAAGAAAAGGCATATGATGAGTTGTATGAGAGGTTGGACACTAAGGAGGGAGAAAATGACCTGTACCTACTGGCTAGACAGAGGGACCAAGCTGAGAAAGATGTGGAGCAGGTTAGGGTCATATAGGATAAAGATGGAAACATACTCACAAGCGAGGAGAGTGTGTTGAGAAGATGGAAATAGTACTTTGAGAGGCTGATTCAATGAAAAGAATGAGAGAGAAGGTTGGATGATACGGAGATAGTGAATCAGGAAGTGCAGCGGATTAGCAAGGAGGAAGTAAGAACAGCTATGAAGAGGATGAAGAATGGAAAGGCCATTGGTCCAGATGACATTCCTGTGGAAGCACAGAGGTGTTTAGGAGAGATGGCAGTGGAGTTTTTAACCAGATTGTTTAATGGAATCTTGGAAAGTGTGAGGATGCCTGATGAGTGGAGAAGAAGTGTACTGGTGCCGATTTTTAAGAATAATGGGGGCTGTGCAGAGCTGTAATAACTACAGGGGGATAAAATTGATGAGCCACAGCATGAAGTTATGGAAATGAGTAGTTGAAGCTCTGTTAAAAAGGGAAGTGATGATTAGTGAGCAGCAGTATGGTTTCATGCCAAGAAAGAGCACCACAGATGCAATGTTTGCTCTGAGGATGTTGATGGAGAAGTATAGAGAAAGCCAGAAGGACTTGCATTGTGTCTTTGTGGATCTGGAGAAAGCATATGACAGGGTGCCTTGAGAGGAGTTGTGGTATTGTTTGAGGAAGTTGGGAGCGGCAGAGAAGTACATAAGAGTTGTACAGGATTTGTATGAGGGAACTGTGACAGCGATGAGGTCTGCGGTAGGAGTGATAGATGCATTCAATGTGTAGGTGGGATTATATTTGCAATGGTGATGGACAAGTTGACAGATGAGATTGGACAGGAGTCCCCTTGGACTATAATGTTTGCTGATGACATTGTGATTTGTAGCAAGAGTAGGAAGCAGGTTGGGGAGACCCTGGAGAGGTGGAGATATGCTCTAGAGAGGAGAGCAATGAAAGTTAGTAGGAACAAGACAGAATACATGTGTATGAATGAGAGGAAAGTCAGTGGAATGGTGAGGATGCATGTAGTAGAGTTGGTGAAGGTGGATGAGTTCAAAAACTTGGGATCAATAGTTGTGGAAGAGAGGTGAAAAAGAGAGTGCAGGCAGGGTGAAATGGGTGGAGAAGAGTGTCAGGAGTAATTTGTGACAGACAGTTATCAGCAAGAGTGAAAGGGAAGGTCTACAGGACAGTAGTGAGACCAGCTTTGTTATATGGGTTGGAGACGGTGGCACTGACAAGAAAGCAGGAGACAGAGCTGGAGGTGGCAGAGTTAAAGATCCTAAGATTTGCATTGGTGTGACGAGGATGGACAGGATTAGAAATGAGTACACTAGAGGGCCGGCTCAGATTGGACGGTGGGAAGACAAAGTCAGAGAGGCAAGATTGCGTTGGTTTGGACATGTGCATATTGTGCATAACAATGTGTATATTGGGATTAGGATGCTAAGAATGCAGCTGCCAGGTAAGAAGAAAAGAGGAAGGCCTAAGAGAAGGTTTGTGGATGTGGTGAGAGAAGACATGTAGGTGATGGGTATGACAGAGAAAGATGTACAGGACAGGAAGATATAGAACAAGATGATCCACTGTGGCAACCCCTAATGGGAGCAACCGAAAGACAAAGAAGAAGAAGATGTTTAGAGATAAAGTAGTATTTTTACAAACTATGTTTTTGTCCTTTTTTAAAAACTTGGAGAAATGTTATTCACTACATTTTTAAGTTTCTATGGAACTCACTTGCAGCTTTGCCAGTGAAGCAGATATAAAGTTTCTGGCATTGTCAAGGGCAAGTACTGTATGGTGGTGCAGTGTAATCAACTGTTACCTCTAAGATCCAGATCAATACTTGGCTTGGTAACAGTATGATATTTTTCTGGATACTTTAATTTCCTTCCACCAAGTAATAGGTTGTAAATTCAGTTGGTGCAAGTATGAGTGCCCCATGATGTTTTTTGGTTCTATCTTGTCCTTCTGAGAGCTGTTGCTATCTGGATAGACCTTGGCTTCCTTTAATTACGCAGTGAACTATAGACATTTAGAATATGCTACCAAGACTTTTAAAACTCGACTTGATGTTTTTTTAGAAGAATTAAGTGGATAGGACTGGTGAATTTGTTGGGCTTAATGTTTTGTTCTCGTCTAGATTGTTCTAATGTTCTGATGTTCCTATAAACATCTTTTGTTACTCTATCTAAAGCCTCAGGCATTTTCACCTGTATTTCTTCCAAGATAGCAAATCTTCTTTCCATTATTCTCAATTTCAATTAAACAAATAGAACTCACAGGCTGCGGTGGGTTGGCACCCTGCCCAGGATTGGTTCCCTGCCTTGTGCCCTGTGTTGGCTGGGATTGGCTCCAGCAGACCCCCGTGACCCTATGTTCGGATTCAGCGGGTTGGAAAATGGATGGATGGAACTCACAGGGCCGGAGATCTGGTGAATACAGAGGGTGCAGAAACTCTGACCGACAATGCAGCCTGTGAGGGTCCACTGTCATGGTGCAAAAATGCAGTTTTTACGTGTGCCATTTTTCTAGATACTTTCCTGTAGACCCCTAAGAGCTTCAATGTAATGTGACTAGTTAAAGAGTCTGTTAATGTGGAACAAACTCTTAATGAAGAACTCCATCAGTGCTGAAAAGCATGATCATCATTGTCCTGTGAAAGTCTTCCACGGTGGATTAGAGGAAAAATCAGTAAAGTCAACTGCTTAATTGTATAATAAATGCCAGAAGTAAGCACTTCATCAACTCAGTGTAATGCCACTCAGCATACTAATAGCCCAGACTTGTAGGCACATGGCATATTCAATAACTACACTCTACTCCAGTTTCATTTAGTGATTTCTTACCTTTTTGGGTCCCCCCTTGCATACTTTTAATATTACCTCTCCTTTATATATTTTTAGATGGTCAGGACAGGTCTTAGCTCTAGTGGGAGCGCTGACTTAGATATGATGTTATCTTTGAACTCCTACTGCAACTCTAGAAAGTTAAAACATCCATTCAGAACAGCCCTCTTACATGCATCTGTATACTGTAATAATTGTCTTTCCTCTTTGACAATAGTTTTATTAATATTGACCACTTTCACCCTCAGAATTTCACATTGTCCTGTGGCCTGTTTTGAAATCTTTAGTTAATGGGTTCTTTGATTATTTTACTGAAACAAGTTGTATTCACTATAGTGTCATTCCTCTGGGTCAGCTTTTCCCATTAAAATCACCTTTCCAAGTTAAAATCATTTCCAACCTCTTGTGTCAGCCTCGTTGATGTTATTCCTATTGAGTCATAATTCCCACCAGATGCCACAACCTCCAACTCTGACATTTTGTTCTTAATGCTTCTTGAATTCAAACATAAACACTTCAACAGACCATTTCTTGGTACTCGGGTCTCTTTGGGATTGCCTGCTGGATTATACCTTGGCTCTGTGTTCTTTTCTGGCTCCACACTAGTTGCTTTATTTATCTTGATTTTCTAATCTTTGTGAATTATGTGCCTTGATCTCTCTTTGCCCTAAATTTCTATATAAATAAGAACTGACTACTTTGTTAATTCTACTCTGCATTTTCGTACATTGGTTCATTCAGTTCAGTCCACCATGTCTTTGTAATTGCAACCTGTCCATGAAGCATCTCCAGTGCACAATAAATTTGTACTTTTTATTTTACTTCACTACATTTTTAATCCTCCATTAATCCACTGTATGATTCTATCTCAGCAGCATTAGGTGAAAGAGAAGAAATAATTTTTAATGCAATTACAGTCCATTAAGCGCATCGCCACACTTACTTAACCTAAGACAATTGAGTCAGCAGCTACTTCAATATTTCAGAGTAAACTGAAGTCATCATAACAAATTTAGGCAGCGACATGGACAAGAAGAAAACAGAGAGAGTGGCTGAGCAGAATATTTGGTCCTTGAGGCTGTAATATACCAGTGATAAACACTTTGCCATCAAATAATTTTCCAATTATACATGAATCTGATTATTCTATTTACTTTCATATGCACATACATGACCATAAAAAAAGAAAACATTGGATGTTTCACTCTTCAGTTACCTCCATAAATATTGAAATAAAATACACAAAGCATCCAAACTGTTCTTTCCTATGCTCTTTCTAGCCACATTGACCTTATCTATTGGAATTGAGGATCTGGAATAGCCAAAGGTGCAACAGTACTTTATTATCACAAAATTACATTTTCAAAGAAATTAAGTATTGTAATTCAGTTCTCTTTTTAATTTTGGAAATACACTTTAAGAAATCTCCACAATAAGAATAGTAAAAATTGTTTATGATACATAACACAGGATGTTAAAGCACCAATGCAGAATGAAGTCTGTCTATATTTATAGTAGAATTTTGTAATAATTAAGATAGAAGTCGGGGTGTGGAGGTAATTGAACCACTGGGGTCAAGTGACCCTGATATCATACAGCTCTCAGTATTTTGGAAGAGTACAGATGCAAAGATTAAAACTGTTAAGTTTAACTTTGGTTGGGCAAGTTTTGGTTGGGCAAAATTTAAAAGGGATAAACTGCAATAAACTTTTAAGTGTAGAAACCACTTAAGAGCAGTAAAACAGGTTTAAAATGCTTCACATATCACGCAGGACAGGTACATCACAAAATTTGGAATTTGTTTGAAATTAAAAAAAACACTTTAGTGTGTTAATAAGAGAAGAAAAAAGAAGCCTCAAAGAAAAATACACTTGTATAAGGAATAGTGTATTAGGAATAGTAATGTGGAATTTAAATATACACAGTGAAATAGCAAATACACTAGACTTGCATTGACTTGACTTGCATTGACTTGAAGTCTTCACATGTGAGGAACTGGATGACCTCCCAATGGTAACAGGAACTACTAAGGAGGTACTGAACTGTAATGATATAGGCAACTGTGCATATTATGAATACCAGTGGCTGGAGATGGGGTTTACGGCACATTAGCCGTAGGACAGAAATAAGAAAGATGTGTTAAACAAAATGGAGTAATTTTGTGTAGTTTAATAAGTATTACATGGTAACAGAAACAGGGCTTCTTTGTTTATTAGCATGGTTGCTATTAAATCTCCCCTTGTTCTACAACTTGACAGAAATGTTGATGAAATCTGGAAAAGTTTTAAGCAATGCTTCTTGCTGTATCTCACCTCTATCAGAGCAGCGGACCAGTCTGGAGCATGTAAAGTAGCAATTTTGTTAACAGTAGCAGGCCCACACAGAATTGAAGTATATAATACATTTAACTTTCACTAAATGGCTAATCAGGATGATCTGGAACTGGTAATAAAAAAGTTTCATGAAGACTTTAGATGTCAGCGATGTAGGAAGTCTTAAGGACAATCCAAAAATTATACATAAGTCAGTGGCTCTGAAGGCCTATAATGAACAGGATATTCAGACTCAGAGCATTTACAAGTTGAATGTGCTGATAAAAACAAAATGTATGTACTGTTGTTTGTGATTGTGCCTAAAGGACATGATACTTTGTTGGGTGATAAGGCATGTGAAGAGTGAGGCTTAGTAAAGCACATTTATGCCATCAATGGTCAGGGCACTCCACAGTATGACAATCGGACATGGTTGGATAATATACTTGCAAAGTATTCTGATGTGTTTTGGGGGTTTGGTGCCTTTCCATTCATGTATTCTATTAAATTTAAAGATAATGCACGTCCAGTAATTCATGTACCAAGCAGGGTTCCTGTAGCTGTACCAGATTCCGTACGGAAGGAGCTGAACTGGATGGTCTCATAAGGTGTAATAAAGAAAGTTGAAAATTGGGTGAATTCAATGGTTTGTGTGAAAAAGAAAAATTGTAATATTCATGTGTGTATAGATCCAAAGGACCTCAACAGCAATATTAAAATGGAACATTATCAAATACCCAAGAGATAATGAGTGAAATGTCATAGGCAAAAGACTTCTCCAAAATGGATGTCTCTCATGGGTTTTAGCAAACTGGATTGAATGACTCGAGTACCAAGCTCTGCACATTTACCCCTTTTGCGCAGTACTTTTTTCTGCATCTTCCATTTGGCATCATTCCTGCTCCAGAGAAACGTCATAAGGCAATGGAGGTCTTGAGGGGCTATGTGTTTATGTTTTTGATATTATTGTTTGGGGTTCATCAGAGCAGGAACATAATGTCAGGTTGGAGAATGTATTTCAAACAATTAAACAGTATGGTCTCAAGCTAAATAGAGACAAATGTAAAATCGGGGTAAACAAATTACCTTTCTTGGAGATAAATTATTGGCTAATGGAGTTTAATCAGACTGAGACAAAGTTCAAGCTATATTAGAATGTTCCTTGAATGTGCATGACTATAGTAGATGCTCTTTAACAGAATCTTTCTCGTTGAACTGGAAAATGATGTTTCACTCCATGTAGACATGGTCTACAGTTTCTCAAAAACAGCTAGTGAAAATAGCTATGGAGACATATAGGACCAGGTCCTATTAAAAGTTATTATGAACTTGCAGCATGGCTGGAAGAGAGGGTCATGCAAACAGTGTTATCCTATACAAGCAGAGCTGTCAGTTGTGGATGGTTTGCTTCTATAAGATGAAAAGATTGTAATGCCTACCTCCGTGAAGTGTGAAATGCTTGTGAGAATACATTTGCCATTTGAGCACTGAAAAACCCAAAAGGCATGCAAGAACAGCTCTCTACTGGCCCAACATGAACGCTGATATTGATAGATTGTTAACACTAGAATTACCAGAGCCTACGAAAAAACTCGTAGATCCGGCCCACCTTAAATTGCTTCTTAAATCCGTTCACAACTCTCCGTCAGCGTCTTTTGTCCTCTAAATGTGCTGATAAAAGACAAGCTGCCAGCAGCCGGCTATTCCATCCCCCCACCGACTTAGAACGTGCACGAACTTTTCCCAGCTCATGCCTTGATTGATTATCTGGGAGTGAAGTGGAGTTTTAGAGTGGAAATAATAGATCGTTATTTGGAACACAAGCATTTCATGTGTGTACTGTTTCTACAGTAATCTGTGTAAACACATTGTTAAAACAAACTTTTTCTTATTTTAGTAATAAATGTTACAAAATGTAGGCATAAACTATAGAATGTGTAAAGCCAGAGTTCCAAAGATCAAATAAACACTTTCACAAAAGCTTCAAACTTTTATAATTTCCGTGGTGTAGCGCGCTAAGATTTGCCTCTCAGAACGCAGTAACTTTGCTGTACCTCACAGACATGAGTTCAATTCCCCACTGGGGGTGAAGTGTTACTTCTTTTTTTCTTTTTAACCTCAAACGGACATAAAATTTATAAATTGGCATGCACTGTCAGTTAATGAGATCATTATATTTTCATGTGGGATGCTCCTTTTAAAATATTTTTTTAACAATTGAGACTGCAATTAACATGAACAACTGTCCTTATAACTTATTTTTTCAAGATCCATAACACACAGACAGACAGAGCACTGCGTAATAGAGAGACAGACAGGCAGAGATATACAAATAAACAGGGAAAGCACATGTACTGAAAGAAAAAAAAATCAACATGTGCGTTGTTCCTGCTGCACTGAATAAGCTCACGCACTCTAACATCACCCCTCCCCCTGACTCTCTAAGTAACAGCACAAGTACAGACACAAACCAAGTGCATGTGTGTACTGTATAATATTAACAAAAAGAGCAGCTTACTACTGAAAACGGCAAATATAGGAGTGAGTGGGGATCGAACCGGGGACTCTTGATTACACTTGGTTTGTGTCTGTACTTGTGCTGTTACTAGAGTCAGATCAGGGGGAGGGGTGATGTTAGAGCGTGTGAGCTTATTCAGTGCAGGAGGAACAACGCACATGTTGATTTTTTTTTTCTTTCAGTACATGTGCCTTCCCTGTTTATTTGTAAATCTCTGCCTATCTGTCTCTCTATTACGCAGTGCTCTGTCTGTCTGTGTGTTATGGATCTTGAAAAAATAAGTTATAAGGACAGTTGTTCATGTTAATTGCAGTCTCAATTGTTAAAAAAATATTTTAAAAGGAGCATCCCACATGAAAATATAACGATCTCATTAACTGACAGTGCATACCAATTTATAAATTCTATGTCCGTTTGAGGTTAAAAAGAAAAAAAGAAGTAACACTTTATCCCCAGCAGGGAATTGAACTCATGTCTGTGAGGCACAGCAAAGCTACTGCGCTTTGAGAGGCAAATCTTAGCGCGCTACGCCATGGAAACTGCTGTATAGATCTTGAAGCTTTTGTGAAAGTGTTTATTTGATCTTTGGAACTCGGGCTTTACACATTCTATAGTTTATGCCTACATTTTGTAACATTTATTACTAAAATATGAAAAAGTTTCTGTTTTAACAATGTGTTTACACAGATTACTATAGAAACGGTACACACATGAAATGCGTGTGTTCCAAATAACAATCTATTATTTCCACTCTAAAACTCCACTTCACTCCCAGATAATCAATCAAGGCATGAGCTGGGAAAAGTTTGTGCACGTTCTAAGTCGAAGGGGGGATGGAATAGCCGGCTGCTGGCAGCTTGTCTTTTATCAGCACATTTAGAGGACCAATGACGCTGGCGGAGAGGTGTGAACGGATTTAAGAAGCGATTTAAGGTGGGCCGGATCTACGAGTTTTTTCGTAGGCTCTGGTAATTCTAGTGTTAAGTAAGTGTAGTATGTTTTTGGAATATCGCTACAAACAGCCAAAGGAGTCGATGATGATACATGAGGAACTTGCAGAGCCTTGGAAGAAGATTGCAACAGATCTGATTTTGTTTTCCTAATAAAGACTATTTGGTCATCGTTGATTAATTTTCTAACTAACCGGAAATAGTGCTCTTGCTCAACACATTAGCCCACACCATCATCGTACATATGAAGTCCAAATTTACCAGACATGGTATTCTGCAGTTAGTTAGTAGTTTCAGACAATGGGCCTCAGTTTAGTAGCCTGAAATTTAAACACTTTGCATTGTGTTACGAGTTTTGTCATATAACTTCTAGCCCTCTGTTTCTGCCGTCAAATGATAAGGGTGAAAATGCTGTCCAGATTATTAAAAGATTGCTGAAAAAAGCAGCACATACTAATACTTACTATAAGCAATTTTAGCTTATTGATCAGCTCCACTTGAGCTTGGAAAGTCTCCAGCAGAACTCCTGAGGGGGCACAAATTTCGAACAAGAGATGATGCTGCTGTTACAAAGGATAATACAACAATTAGTCACACATTATGTCTTAAACAAAGACAAAAGGCCATGTATGATCGGACAGCTACACCCCTGGAGCCACTGCCCAGGAATGTTGTGGTCCAGATTGAAGGGTCAGGAGCATGGTCAAAGAAGGCTGCAGTGCCTGAACAAGTAGCTCCACAATCATACAAAATGACTGAGTAAGGTGATGTCTGTAGAACAAACCAAAGGATCCTTCTGAAAACAGAGGAGACATTCAGCTTAGTTAATACCATGGGCAAGATTGTGATGCTCTCTTGGATAAAAATGTCAGGTCTGCAAAGAGTAGTACACCACCAGAAAGCAGAACAGCAGGTGAGGCCGAGCAGCCAGCAGTCACTTTGCACAGATCCCAGCATACTAGGAAGTCACCAGAAAGGCTTGATCTTTGAATAAATAAGTTATGGATTCTACTATAGGAACAGGACAGTTTAAAAAAATTGTTGTGGGGTTATCTTTTCTATTTAATTGTTTCTTGTTTGAATTAAATAGGCAAGATGTAATGATATAGGCAATGTCACAATATCGGTGCCAGTCGGTAGAATAGGGGTTTACAACAAATTAGTGTCAGTGTGTAGTGTGCAATTGGCTAAAACACAGTTAGCAGAGGATTATGGTATGAGGATTTGGGTAATGTTAAAAGTGGTGTCCATCAGGGGTCAATTCTAGGGCTGCTGCTATTTTTATTATTATAAATGATTTAGATAGAAATATAAATAACAATCTGGTTAAGTTTGAAGATGATACCAAAATAGGTATATTGGAAGATAATTTAGAATCTTTTAATTCACTATTTCCTTCCAGACAGTGATCAGATGTAATTAAGAAGGCTATCAATGTTAGGTTATATAGCACAATGTGTATATGTCAAAGAAGGCTATGCTGAAGCTTTATAACAGGCTGGTGAGGCCTCAGCTGGACTACTGAGTGCAGTTTTGGTCTAGGGGCTCCAAAAAGACATAGCAGCACAAGAGAAAGTCCAGAGATGAACAACTTGGTGAATTCCAGGATTACATGGAATTAGTTATGGGTAAAGATTAAAAGAGCTCAGCCTTTTCAGTTTAAGCAAGAGAAGATTGAAAGACATGATTGAAGTGTTTAAAATTATGAAGGGAATTAGTACAATGTGTCATGACTGTTACTTTAAAATTAATTCAGCAAGAACAAGGTGTCACATGCATGCACATAGGGGACAGCTTAAAGGATCTGGTGATTGTAATTACCCACTGCTGGGGGAGTTGGCGCTGTTGTGTTCTAATGCCTTTTCTGCTTCTTCCTTTGCAGACCAAATAATTGACAGCTGTAACGCCACTGACATCACTTCTGGTGTTCGTCCGCCTGGACCTGCCTCTTCCTGCCAGAAGGACAAATGACCAGAAGGTTGGTCATTTTGAAATCAGTTCACTGTGGAACTCCTGTCTGAAAAAAATGTCATTTTTGCAATTACTGCTTGATTTTTTGATCTACTGCTTTCCAGTTACATGGGGTCACTGGGTGCTGTCCCAACTCTTTATTGTGGTCTGTCTTACCTCTTACAATGGGGACACAGTTGGAAACTTGTTCAGGGTAAATTTAGCACAAGCATTAAGAGTTTTTCTATGCTCAGAAACCCACAGAAACAGTGGAACAAGTTACCAAGCAACAACAACAACATTTACTTATATAGTTCATTTTCATACAAATGATGTAGCTCAAAGTGCTTTACATGATGAAGAAAGAGAAAAAAAGACAAAATAAATAAGAAAACAGAATTAGGGAAATCTAATTAACATAGAATAAAAGTAAGGTCCAATGGCCAGGGACGACAGAAAAAACAAGAAAACCTCCAGATGGCTGGAGAAAAAAAATTAAATCTGCAGGGGTTCCAGGCCACGAGACTGCCCAGCCCCCTCTAGGCATTCTACCTAACATAAATGACCTCAATCAGTCCTCATTGTATTCAGGATTCACATGGAAGAACTTGATGATGATGGTCATGTGGACTTCTGGCCTTTAATCCATTAATGTAGGGACATTACAGTGCTTTGATCATGTGGTGGTGGCGCAGATCACTATCACAGAAAACCAGAAAAAAGAACAGA
The DNA here is from genome assembly GCF_900747795.2 of Erpetoichthys calabaricus. Lineage (NCBI taxonomy): Eukaryota > Metazoa > Chordata > Cladistia > Polypteriformes > Polypteridae > Erpetoichthys > Erpetoichthys calabaricus. The sequence continues at coordinate 65,937,438 of NC_041400.2, read as the reverse complement.
AGAGAAAGTAGGGGTTAGTACGGATTATGGAGCCACCAGGGCTCAATCCATCCATCCATCCATCCATTTTCCAACCCGCTGAATCCAAACACAGGGTCACGGGGGTCTGCTGGAGCCAATCCCAGCCAACACAGGGCACAAGGCAGGAACCAATCCCAGGCAGGGTGCCAACCCACCGCAGGGGCTCAATCATATTGATAATTAAATGCATATACAGAGTATCAGGATTAAACTAAAATGAAGCTATGAGAAAGCCATTTTAAAATAATGAGTTTTTAGCAGTTTTTTAAAGTGCTCCACCGTATTAGCCTGGCAAATTTCTTTTGGTAAGCTATTCCAGATTTTAGGTGCATAACAGCAGAAGGCTGCCTCACCACTTCTTTTAAGTTTAGCTCTCGGAATAATAAGCAGACACTCATTTAAAGATCTAAGGTTACAAGCAGTGTTGTAAAAAGCTGGAATTTAGCGACCTTCAAAACCAGACTTGATGTTAATTTGGATTAATTAAGTGAATATGACCAGATAGCTTTGTTGGGCTCAATGGCCTGTTTTTCTCTAAATTTTTGCAATGTTATAATACACATTCCTATATTGCATCTAACCTTAGCGTTGGGAGATTTAGGCAAGGCTAGTATGACAAAATGGGTCAAATGTGGGAATTAATCTGGGAATTGGTTTAGAATTTGTTTTGGTTTCCATTATTTTATGCTGTAAGTCACTTTTTTTTTTAATCAGTGATAGGAAATGCACAAGACTGGACTGACCAGAGGCAAATCATTTGCTAGGACATAATCTAATAACTAAAGGGAAAGACAGGATTGTGTTCATAGGACAGACAAGAGTCAGTAAACCAGAGAAGAAAACAAAAACCGATCGACAAAAAAGCAAGTGAGAAACAGTCCCAACACTAAAGCTCTATTTGTACAGGGTTAGTTTCTATGCCAGGACGTGGGGTAAAGTAATTACTACTGGATGGCCTCTGTAATTTTATTCCATTTGAATTGCTCACATCAGTAACTTTTTTACGGACTGTGAATTCATATCTCAATTAAGATTACGGAGGCTTTTTTCTTCTCTAAAAAGTCAGTAAAAAATAACACCCTGTTAAACTACTCCAGTTCACATTCACATGTCAGTAAAATTTGATTATTTGAGCAATTCAGACAGGACTAAAATTACAGTGGTTCCTCTCTAATAATTACTTTACCTGGTGCTCCATGTTGCATGGGCTAAATGCGGTGGAAGGCAGGTACCCCTTGAAGGTCCGAAGATATGCTGATATGCATGATTTATATTAAAAAGTGAGGAACAGTTCCTTTTGGAGGTGCGAAACGACATATTTTTGTTATAAGTAAGGGTTGCGAATGTGGTCCAAACTGACAGTACGCATACATTGACTTACAGCAATTAACGGGGAAATTTTGATATAGATTAGTGGTGTGTACTGGGACACTTCAAGAACTGAATTTACATCCCCTAATGATGCAAAACTAATCCCATTCAAATAGGACTTTAGTCTTCTTGGTAACACCTTTTAGCTACTTCCAATCACTAAACAAAAAAAGGAAAAGACCAAGATAAAGAGACAGCTAGAGTAAATTTACTGAAAACAAGGGCACTATGAGCTGAGTGCAGTCATTTAATATAACAGAAGGATAAATTATAGTGCCCCATGATTAGCCATAGCAATAGTAAACAAGATGGCTGTGCCTGTGACAAAACCATATAAAATGGTGTCATCTGCGAATAAAACTGAAACCCAAAATTGTATAACTACCATAATGACAAAAATAGTCAACATCAATTAAAACAACAGCAACACATGCTAATACCAGATGAAAAAGATTTACGTGAAAAGTAACATTCAGGATCATGACAATTAAAACATAAAAAATAAAAACTGAAGCTTGGGACTATAAATTATTAAGAAAAAACGAAGAGACTAATTCTTAGTTTGATCTCGTCCTGATAAAATGTTAATTTTCTATTTACATTCTATTGGGCAATTTTGGGGGATTGTTGTGAATATAAAGTTTTTCACCACAAAAAGTTAAAAGTGATAAAGTGATTACAGTGAATGGAGTATAAAAGTAAGCGCATGCTCCCAACCTGAGGTACGTTTTAAATTATCACTGATGATGCACTTTTTTGTGAGCAAAACAACTTTTTTACAATCTTAATACAGTGGAACCTCGGTTCACTAACGTCTCGGTACACGTACAAATCGGTTTACGACCAAAAAGTTTGGCAAAGTTTTGTCTCGGTTCACGACCACACACTCGGTATACAAACAAGCCAGTTTCCCTTTCGGTTTGTACATGTTCAGTCTCTACCTATGCATTTCCTGTGCAGCGAGCAAGAGAGAGAGAGCGAGAGAGCACGACACACACACACACACACAGGCAGCGCAAGAGAGAGAGAGCTGGATGCATAAGGTAGGAAGGCAGTTAAAGAATGCACTGGGCTTGATTTTGTTTTCACTTCTGTTTACAGCGATTGGTTCGTAGTGTGCATTGTTGCAATGTTACTTTTCTTGGTGGTTTATTAAATTACGGATTTTTTCAAATGTTCATTTTTTCCCCTGTGCTTAAAACTCAATTAAAAAAAGTGTTAACTATTGCAGTGTTAGTTTTCTCTGTTGTTCAAGGTTTTCTCAGTGTTATTCAATGTTTTTACATTTAGTTTACTATTACGCTGTGCATTCTATGTTTTAATTAAGTATATTTGTGCTTAAAAACTTTAAATATATATTTACATACAGTTCGTATGGTCTGGAACAGATTAATTGTATTTACATACAATCCTATGGGGGAAATTGCTTCGGTTCATGACCAAATCGGTTTACGACCAGAGTTTTGGAGCGAATTATGGTTGTGAACCGAGGTTCCACTGTGCCATCTTTGTGTATGTCTCATTGCTGGTATCTGCTAGTATCTACAGGTGATTAGGGCTTTGTTAGTTTTCCTTTGGCAATAGTGGTGAAGGTCAAGAACTTGCGTCGCAACGAGAAGCTTTTATCTTGATAGAGATTGTCCTAGTTTTAGTACTTGATTTTCACAAGACAATGTTTGTGAATTGCAAGTTTCATATCAAACTTTTTCTTCCCTGAAACAATGAGGAGAAAAATCTGGGAATATAACAGTTCCATTTTGTTATTCAGATATCAATGAAATGCACTGCTTCTACTGTACATTCTCATGGCTGGTTCAATAATATAAGATAATAATAAGATGCAATAATAAAACCTGGTACCAGTTCTCTGGGAATGAATGATATATTGTGACAAAAAGAATTACAATACTCTTCTCTATTGTTCTCTCCTGTCATTAGTTCTAACAAGAAGCTACCGCGTCAGAGTTACGTTTTGTACCATGGCACTATGCAAGTATGAGACTGAGAGAAGCATTGTGTCTCAACTGCAAGCCAATCACTCTTAAATAACTGAGTCCAGTACTTCATAATGCTAGAGAGACAAGACGTTCCACACGCCTACCCAGATGGACTTCCTCAAATTGGGACCCAATTGCTACCGTGCAGCAGGTGAGACCTCACCACCACACCAGTTCCTTTCCCCAAAAGGCCTGACCCCACTGGCTATCCAATGGTTTTGACTCTTTTGGGGAAGAGGCTTACAATGGCTTTCCCCCATCCCCTTCATAGTGCAAGCAGCCTTCCTATGGATGGCTACAGCAGAGCTACTCCCGGGAGAGCAGAAAGGAGTCCTGTCTGCTGTTTTGGAACTGCGTGAAGTTTTTACGGTGGCTGGAGTGACAATACTGCCACCAACCCCCAAGATTTCCCTGCAAGTTGGAAGACCGCTTGAAAGGCCAGTGCAGTTTAATGTCATATGACACTACGGCTGTGTGGCGCGATTCCAAGAGGGTGATCCAGCTTATAGCATTCTCATTGTTGAGGACTCGAGAGGCTGGACCAGGCCAAAAGGATGCCTATGTAACACCTGACAGCGGCAATTAGATGGTTATTTCCAGGTGGTGGGACTGGACCACATGTCTGCCTTGGGGGGTTGCCAACCAGGATCCGGAGCTGTTTTGTCATGTGTTGGTTGCAGCAATGCACTGTACCAGTGTATGCTCCCCAACCTGACCTGAGTTCTTCTATTAGTTCCCGTTTCTTGTTTTACTAAGCATTTAAAATGAATTCCATGATTAATTTGGTCATTCATGCTCATTCATTAGTACTAGTGTGAATGAAAGTTTTGTTCAATGCAGCAGCATTTTATTAATGTGCTTACTCATACACCATTTAATTTAGAGTGATATTAAACTAATGTCAGCATGAGATTTTAAAGATACAATGCTTGGCAGGAATCTTTCACATGGGAAAGCAACCAACAAAACATGCTGGCGCCAATTGCTTACATTTTCAGTGTGCATGCTAGTCAAAACTTGAGTCGGGTCCTGCTGCGTAGCAGAATATTAAGACATCAAAAAGTAATCTTCCAGTGCAGTGCAAATAAATTCTTTCCGACTATAAAAACACAAATGCCTTATGCCAAACTATTGGGCTATTTAGTAGAATAATCTTCTATGCCACTAATCTAGATACGTTTGTGAATGGCTCCAGTTATATGGAAGTTATATATAGTTGTGAATTTCCTCCTGGGATTAATAAAGTATCTATCTATCTATCTATCTATCTATCTATCTATCTATCTATCTATCTATCTATCTATCTATCTATCTATCTATCTATCTATCTATCTATCTATCTAAATGCTGTGGCATGCCCAGCCACCAGTTATGACAGAGCATCTGTTGCTTGAGACAGAATGGGGGAAAAATTCATTGCCAGCCTAATTTGAAACAAGAATGGGACACAATGGAGTTGGCTTGGGTCAGCCTCCCTGTGACACACATGTAAAACTCTGTTAAGTCCATTCTCTGCCCATTCTGGACTATTCAAAGGAGAAGTAGGAGACCTACAGTAGGCAGGTGTGGCCAGTAAACTAAAATGACCATGCTGTGCTAAAAAAATACTACTATATAAAATCAAGAGATTGACCAGTAGCAGTACAGATAAGTGGAAAACATACTAAGTAAAATAATTTATTTTAGCAATGAGTTAGAGACAGATATCAATAGATTAATAGAAAAAATGCTACAATACATCATACAAAGTTTAAGACAGATGCAAATATCAATGGACTCAAACACTGCTAGACTATATAAAATAATAGGGAGAAAGTAGATAAAATGGGTGGACTGGTGGCTCTGAGGCTAAGGATCTGCTCTGGTATCCAGAAGGTTGCCAGTTTGAATCCCCATTACTGCCAAAGGAGATCCTACTCTGCTGGGCCCTTGAGCAAGGCCCTTAACCTGCAATTACTCCAGGGGTGCTGTACACTGGCTGACCCTGTGCTCTGACCCCAAGGAGTATGCGAAAACTAACAATTTCATAATAAAAGTTATTGTATAAGGCAAAATAAAGAACAAAAAAAAGATACATTAGACAGGCAGTGTGCTATTTAAAACAGACAATGGTATAAATTAGAAAGGAGAGATGCTAGTTAAAATAAAGAGAGAGATAATAGCATACTGTAGTGTGATGGAAAATGCATGTGAAAGCGCAGGTGAGTTGACCACTTGATGTGATCACACTTCTTGCACAATGAGGGCACTGCAGATGCATTAACTTTTATTTATTCAGTAATGTGAGTCAAACATTCCCAAGTGAATATTATTAACAAATACTTGCAGGCAACAGACATGAAATTTGGGGTACCCTAAATAAAAATGATGTTCAGGCTACTGGAGAGTAAATACGCATGCAAAGTAATTTCATGATGATTTTTCCTGGGAATAAAAATGTTTCTGCCCAGTAAGTGACATATAGAATAGCTGCATAGATAAATAAAAAATATATTTTAAAACAAAATTGTAGTGCAGTTTGAGTAGGACACTGTGTTAGTAAGTTCACAATAGCACAGCTTCTTGTTTTAATGTCCTTGCGTATTTTCTTGTCTGAATATAGTTCTGTGGCCTGATAAATTAAACTGGTTAATCACTTCTTCATCTCTGTCTCAGTTAATATGTTGGGTTTATGCTTCAGAGAGACTAGTAATGACCTGTTTTACTCACTTCTTTACTAATAAAGCTAAAGAATAAAGCAGGATTTGTTTAAACACGCAAAAGCTTTCCTTTGTTAACAATATTCTGTATGTATTGCAGTTAAAGGAAAACCAAACAAGCATCTCTCTCACTCCTCATAACCATTTATTACCCATTTGAAAGAATGCCATAATTTTCTGGCTTCAGTTTGATAATATTCTTTTGGGTGCTGTATATTTAATCATGCTATGAATCATACATTGTTTCTTTAAATAGACCTAGTGAACACAGACAATGACAATCATAGCCTGTAACCACTCCAAAATGTTCACTAAAAAGGAGTGCTATTCATAATTATTTCCAAATAGGGTCATTCTACATGCTGTGTCTCCTAATACGTGTAGTATTTACCCATAGTATATAAAGCATTACTATTATAAATAATACTAGTTTCTTTTTGTTTTCCTTTTTCTGTCACATTTGATATAAATACAGATCTTAGCATAGCTTAACCCAAGTGAAAATGTAAATGGATTGTTTGACTCCACCCCTCCCAAACTTATTTTACTACAAGCAGTGAAGAAGACTCGTTTTATTTATGAATGGCAAGATGTAAGTGCGTACAGGTTTCTGATTGTAGGGTTATGTAATGTGCCACACAATACTGTACAGCTAATAAATAAACTTAAAAGTATAGATGTAGAAGCCTAGGAGGTGTAATTAAATATTTTTGTCATTGTGATGTTTTTCTTAAAATGTTTACTGAAAGCTTTAAAAACAAATTCACATCGGCTGCGGACTTTCTTGTGTTATGTATCATACTTGATGTCTGAATCTTTGTCACCATAGTAGCTGTAAAAGTTTGGGAACACTGAAGAAAATCAGATACATCTTGGTTGCATCTTCTTGCTCTTTCCTTCTCTTTCTCTAAAATAGAGTTTGTCTCTACTGTCTCCTGAATTATGAACCACATCACCTTTCTCATGGAAGGCTCTGAATCTTTGTGTGTTCCCTTAGAATCTTTCACCATTAAGGTAATGGTGTAATCACCTTATTGCCAAAGACCTTTTAAAAATAGAAATTATGGTTAATGATTGGTCATTCTAAGAAAATAATACAAAAAAGAACCAATGCTTAGCCATTGGCTGTGTTTAGAAGGCTCTAAAGAGCACTCAGGCTTTGGGGTTAGGCTCCATCAGGCAGGTGGCTCATCTCCCAAATGAGATGCATCCATCCGGGAGTACCCTGCTGTTATAATTCGGGGAACAGAAGTGGCAGAGTCAGTTGACTGCAATAGGCATCTTCTCTGAGCTGTCGGGGAAGCAACAGACAGAAGAGTTAGTGACTGCTCCCCCTGGTGTCCCGGGGTGATATTGCTTACCTTTGACGAGAGCGGAAGGTTACCCTCTAATACACATGCTTTACATCAGTTATAATGATGCAATATTTAACTATTGTCACACATTTGTTGGTAATTCCAATATGCTCATTACTTTTAGTGTGAACCTCACAGAAAATAATCTTTTAGAGAAAAAATCTGCATAATTTTCTGTGTATAATAAATAGGATATTAACAAAAAATGTTTAACTTAAGACTATAGCAATACATTGGTCTCTTAAACTGCTATGATAATCAAATAAAACAGTCAATTGGCAAAAAACAACTTTCAAGTTTTCAGCACAGTTACTCTCTTTGTAATCTTCATATAACTTTTCCCTCTTTACACAATATCCCTGTCATATCCAAGCCATGGCACCACAGTTACTCCAGCAGAGAGTTCTACTTTTCTTCAAATGATTCTTTGGGCTTTTGCCTCTGAGTGCTCACTTTGCCGCAGATTCAGTTCAGTTGAGCTCTGCAGCAGAGAACCTTGTTGGACTGGGTCAATAGATTGTCTATAGTAACAACAGTGGATAGGACAAGGCTGGTGGAATGGGTAGATCTAGCTGAATGCTGAAGGTGCTGCTTATAAACAGATTATCTTGGTGAAAACATTTCTTCAGTTTTTAGTATGGACCAGGAGTTAAAAGGAAAAATAGTCAGGCTGAAGAAAAAATAATATATTCAAATAAAACAGTAAAAATTAATAACTAATGCAAAAGTAAAAGGACGACACAAAATAAATTAATTTTTCATCAATCAAAATTCCAAATAGTAGTAAAAATAGCCTATAATATAGTGATACAATTAATTAAAAGTTCAACGTCATTATACATGTGAAAAAATCAAGGAGGACAAATTCAAACACCAGAATCTTAAGACAAAGGTAGTAGTTTGTTTTATTTAAATTTTTTTTACTTTGTGGATAGATTCCAGATAGACAGGAATTACACATTTTTTCTGGAAATTCCTATGATGAAATGGTGAAAACAAGACTTTTCCTGATTGCCAAACCTCAGCTTCTCATGGGTGAGCTGCAACAGTTTTCTGATTATGAACTGATGTTGTTTATCCTACAAGACCACGTATTTATAGAGAGAGAAACAAAGAAATGTGCCATTATTCTTGCCGTTACCTGAAGTCTATTTAAGGTTATCATAGTACATTGCCAAGTGTGAATGTTTTCTGGCCAATACTGCTATTTTTATGAGTAAGACTTCAAGGCATTTGAATGGCTTGGAGTGCATCATGTTTGTAGACACTGAGGGTCACATTTCTGTTGTGTATGTTGTTCTTCTCTTAGTCTCACCTGGCCATTATTTCTGGCATGTACTTTACAGCACTTTGTAAAGTGTGAAGTATTACATATCAGATGCCACAAAATCTAGTGACAATGTAGTGACAGCACAAGATTTTATCCTAACAAACCCTGACTCTGCTATCAGCAGCTAAAAGCTAGTGAGGCCCTACAAAGCAACCCTAAAGGGTTGTCTTCACGTACAGTATCTAGCCTTGCTGTCAGAAATGAGTTCACTTAGTCCTTCGTTCTGCTTCTCTTCTACCCTCGCTCCTCCCATTTTTGACTCTTACTTAGTTACTCTTATTGTGCAGTAATCACATGATAAGGTGATAGGTAGGTAGTGATAAAAAAGGGAAGCTTCATATAGCAGCATTGCTCAAGTTTTTCTATTTTAACCTTTGCTAAAACCATCAACTAGAGCTTCCCATGATTTTGTGATTTTTCAGTGTTCTTCTTATTTTTGACTTTAACTTCTGTCACAAACATGACAAAGAGACACAAAAAGGTTTGGGGCAGCCACCTGTATATTGGTTTCCTGGCTGCAAAATTGGCTGAATAAATGTATTACAGATCACAGTCCACAATAAAACTGACTTGAGATGGTTAAAATGGTTTTAAAGGCAAGCAGAGGAAGTGACATCATTAATGGGGCTGGAACTGGAAGTAGTGTCATCAGGGCCGGGACCGGAAGTGGCATCATCAATGGGCCCAGAACCAGAAGTGGTGTCATCAGAGCTGGGACCAGAAGTGACATCATCAATGGGGCCAGAAACTGAAGTGACGTCATCAGGGCCAGGAGGAATTTCCCATAACTGGTCTGCAGAGAAGTGAGATAAAGAGTCAGATAAAGAGTCACCCCCTGGTCTGGTGTGAAATTACTCTCATTCAGGCCCTTTATCTGCCTCCCATGTGCACGTGTGTGACACTTCATTTTTGGATTTTTGATTTTGCTTTTTTTGGTTACTGCTTTAACGTCTGTCTATGATCTTTTGCTTTTTAGCATTTGACCACTGTTATGACATTTACATGAATTTTGGATTTTTCTTTTTGGACTTGTTAAAATAAAACTATTCTACTTACATTAACACATCTACTTTATTGTTGGATCACCCTTATCTGTTGCTTATCTTAGTTCAACCCATGAACTGCACTTTATAGAAACACCTATTGTATGGTGTGGCTCTGCGTGCTACTGTCTGCTGGGAGGACATAATGTGCACACTCCCACCCATGCTGGTACAGTAAACTGTCAGGCACCTCATTCCAACTAGGCCAGAGCTAGCTAACCCTAATCCTAAGTCTCACACTACCCCAAGAAGTAGACAAACACCAAGTATAAAAACCAGAAGAAAAACTAGAATAAGAAAAGAAAAACAAAATGCAGGATATGTGCCAACCAGGAGAAACAAACAAGAATACAGTAAGCCACTGAAAGCTAATAAATGTCATAAAAACAGTATCTAGGTATGTCTAGAAAAATCAGGAAAATCTGAAACAGCGTGCCTGTTTTGTAACAAGTACTACAAAGTCACTTGTCAGTACAGGTACACTGAGCACTGATCACCCTCTTCATTGTTCACTTCATTTGTGTTGGCAATACGTAAGTCAGCAAGAAAGTGAAACAGTGTACCACGTGTGAGGTTTCTAAACTCTTTTGGGACGACACGCTGAAGAGTGTCCCGAACTGCGATCACCATGTCTGTGAACAGGAGAGTGGTAGATCCCGCTACAACAAATAACCGTGCTGTCCCTTTGTCAAGCCGAATAAAGCTGGTTTTGCTCAAGTACTGAGACTCAGCCTTGTGTTTTGGGGTGCAAGACAGAGACTCACGCGTCACACATGAAACAAATAATACAAAGCTCACAGCAATAGCACTAGATTTGAAATCTACCAGAGATGAGCTGATATAAGAATAAGTCCCTCCAATTCTGGGATTGCAACACTTACAAGGGCAATGCAAGATAAAAGATGAGATTACATTTTCTTATTTTGAATTTAAATTGTAAAAGCTAACAGATTGCATGTTCAAACCACATATATTGCAAAACCATGAACAGAAGTAACTAATTATTTTATCAAGACTGCATGTTACTAATGAACCTGCTACTTTACAAAAACAACCAGGTTATCGGACAAACAAACTGTGATTGCATTCACAACACTTTTGGCACGCAGACTTATTTTGCTAAACTGGAAGAATCCTAATTCTCCTCTTTTAAGTCAGTGGGAAACTGGTGTTTTATATTATTTGAAATTGGAAAAAATCAAATTCTCAGTTAGAGGATCTGTTCAGAACTTTTTCAAAACCTGGCAGGATCTAATCAATAATATTTTAGAATAAGCTCTTAAAGCAATTCTCTCCGCATTTTGTTTCTCTTCTCCATTCATCTCTATTGCCCTATTAAACTAATCAATTTAGGTATGTTTACAAGCTTTAAGGTTCACCCCATTGGCCATGCTCTCTTTCTCAGGGCTGGGGGTCGATCTGTTTTCAATCCTATTTTTTATAAAAACTGATCTATTTGTATGGAGTGATTAAAATTAATGAAATAAAAAAAAACAAAAAAACAACCAGGTTATTGCCATAAATTTACCTTTTGTCCTCCCTTAGTCCTGCTGCTTTACGCTTTGAACATTTTTACATTAATTCTTTATAGATTATTCATTTTATCATTATTCTGGTGACACCATTTGCATTTTGTTTTTGATATGGTTGCCAACATTTTGTGTCTACCTTTGCATACTGTTTAGAGTTGTTATGCTTGTTGCTAGTAATGTAAAATAAAGGTCACTTGATACTTTACATCATCATGTCTGAGGTATTTAAGATAGTATTGCCCACAAGTGTGTTACCTGAGTATTTAATTCTCTTGAAAAACTAACAAACATCACAGTGCTTGTTATGAAAAAATAAATCAAGCTAGTGATAGGATTTTTGCAACTTTTTCAGACTTTAATTCTTGATTATTGTTTTGGCTTTGGTCATCAATTTTGACAACTCTTCCCTTGACAGTGACTCAGTCTGCTGATAAATTCGTTCCTTCATCTCCTGATATTTTCTGGCTCCAATTATACTCTGAAAATCCTGTCTTCAGGATAAGCTGAAGCAGTTTAGTCTCTCAACAGTTAGTTTCAGAAACTGCTGAAATACAGTCACAATGCTTCAAACATGAACTGAAAGCAGGAAGTCTCAGAATCTATCATTTTGGATAAAGTTTTTGTTCCATGTATGAGCTGCCATTCAGCTTGATCTCCTGACAAGGAGCCTTCTTGCAACATGGACCCTGTCTATGCAAAGTAAAAAATAAAACACCCCTAACATACTGTACACTCTGTAGCTTCCCCAGCTTTTATTGAGGGTCAGAGAATGATCCACGCCATTTGTGATATTTTTCTTAAAGCTGGTCATTATGTATGCCATAGTAGAAGAGTTAATCCATAATTGTCATTTATTAACCATGATATATTTTTAAAATCTTTTGCATCACTTTAAATTATTTATATTAAAATAATATTTGGTTAGCACTGGTACCTTGTAGTTTCGGAGTTCTGGATTCAGATATCAGCCTGGATACTGCCTGTATGGAATTTGCATGATCTGCTCACATCTTTGTTATTGCAAAGACTGATTGAATCTGAGTGTGGGTGTACACGAGTAGGCCTTATGAGCCCATCCAGCATTGTTTTTTTCCTTTCACCTGGGAGCCGAGGATTTGCTCTGATTCTGCACAACACTATGTTGGTTTAAAGGGGTCGTGGAATGGAAGTATAGGTAGTTCTGTTTTGTCCTTTTTTTGTTTTGAATAGATAAATTAATTGCATTGTATATTATTGTAATTTTATAGCCTTTATTCCATGCTGAAGCAATCCCCACTGGCTGGCCTGTGTGACAGGCTGTGTCACAGAGATTAGTTTGGGGATAAAACTATTTAAAGGTTTACTTTTTCATTTTTAAACAGATTTACGCACTTACCTGGTCATTTATGAGGTGGTGCAGTGTAAGGTGCCAGTGAGAAATGGCTGGTAAGTTGTGCACTTTGGTGGTTGTGCTGGTTGTGGAAGCTGACCTTGCTGTGCACATGCATGAAAGTGGAGGTGCTATTGTCCAAGATTTGCCTCATAATTGTGCTGAATGAGCACCAGGTCAGTTGCTGAGTTAGTGAAATGAGGGCCTAGAGAAACTGCAGAAAAGATACCTGTATGGAGTTCAAGAAAGTTGCCTTAATGGAGGATTCGTTTACGTGTCTGTGTAGCTGCGTGTGCAAGTTTGAATTCCTTGATATAGGAGTTTCTTCCTGGTTAGGAAACACAAAATTGCAAGCATGGTGACACATGCTCCTATTTGTGGGGATAGGAGAAGCATTGGTTAGGACTAGTTGGAGAAAACCTGTAACCGAAAATGATATGTTGTCATGCACCAAAACCCTAACACTATTTAAAAACTTGTTGTTCAATCTTTGTATGTTTTAAGTCTTTACCCTAGTCTTTCACTACAGTCCACAATTGAACTCACAATTTTTGTCAACCTTGAAGTCCATGATGCTGACTTTTATTCCAGCAACCCGAAGATGTCACACGATGCAACATCTGGTTGCCACATGGGGACAAAAGGAGCAGTCGCTGACAACAAAAAGATTACTCAAAGTCTCAGAATTGCAGTCCCCATGAGAGACAAAATAACTGGGAATAACAGAAATATAACACTAAAAAATATTCAAAATGAAACTGAAACTAAAAGGAATTACTTAATTAAATTCAGCCCTCTCCCAAAGCTCCAGAAACCCAAAGATGATCAAAGACATGCAAAATAAATTGAAATCTTTGCAAAATTATAACAATTCAGTTATAAGGAGACATGATAATATTATCAAACCTTTATGGACAGAACTATAACTTTGAATTCCAATACCCAATGACTAAAATGATAATAATGATAATGGAAATTCTTACCTAGATTCTCTGTTAATGAGAAAGGAGGGAGTCATTATTGAATCTGTCACAATAACTGGAATGTTTTAACGTAAAACCTTTCATCTATCACATTTATCTCATTTAAAATTGTCCAAAATGTATCCAGGGCAAGATCCAACCTGCAAGTGTTACAATCAGGCTGGTGCCTCACTGGGACACATATTTCAAGATAAAGGTATAATAGATGTATTTGACAAATCAAAACATAATCTATTTAAAATGATGGTGATTATGGTGTGTTTCTTGTAAAATGGCAACACCAACCTTCTTGCACAGGAGCAAACCACTCACACGTTGGTTGGGTAAATCATGTTGTTTGGGGAAATCATGTTAGCTTTCATCACAGTTTTTAGAGTACACTAGTAGCTAGATAATGAAGAAGAGACAAAGTCAGAGAGGCAAGATTGCGTTGGTTTGGACATGTGCAGAGGAGAGATGCTGGGAATATTGGGAGAAGGATGCTAAGGATAGAGCTGACAGGGAAGAAGAAAAGAGGAAGGCCTAAGCGAAGGTTTATGGATGTGGTGAGAGAGGACATGCAGGTGATGGGTGTAACAGAACAAGATGCAGAGGACAGAAAGATATGGAAGAAGATGATCCGCTGTGGCAACCCCTAACAGGAGCAGCTGAAAGAAGAAGAAGAAGCTAGATAATGAAGAAACATAAGTGATCCAACTTATAAGAATATAAAAAATAGGAAATTGCTTTAGGAAATTCCTTCTATTCCCACAATCCCAGAAATACCACAACACCCCAGCCCCACCCTCACATGCCCTATAACCCAGAGAAGAATCAAATTTATAAAAAAAAGAACTTCCCTTGAGAAGTGCCTGGCCCAAAAACTCCCACATTACACCTGTCATTGTGTGCCTAATGAGATCTTCAACTTAGCAGGAAACAGAAAAAAAGTCTGTAATCCTACCACTTTGGCAGTCTTATAATTTATATGAATGTTTTTTTTCCTTCTTTCATGCCAAAATCCAGAACGAATTTTGCAGTGGACAAACTGAAGTATTTATCTGACTTTAGCCAGAAACTCCTGCCACAGTGTGAATCTCACAAAAGGACATGAGGAGCTGGCTTGGTTAGTGGAGTGGTTAGTTAGTGGCTAGTGCAATGAGCCCACATAACTACCTTTTTTTACTGTCAAACTAGGAGAGACATTTTGGAAGGTATTGCTCAATGAGGTCTATGACATCATCCCCATCTGAGACCTCCAATAGGCCTAGTAGTCTTATATTGCTTCTTCTTGACTCATCTTCCATCTTGACAATATTCTTTGTTTGGGCTGCCGTTTTGCCTGTGGAATAAAATATTGCATTGACATCATGTTCTAATATCACCTTATGGAGAGATGAAACCTCACCTTGTTAACGTGTTCCATTTTCTACTTGCTATCTCTGCGGAAACACAGGGGTAAGAGTCTGTATTGTATTATTCAGTATTGAGATTTGTTGGATTATTAGCTGGCATAAGGTCTCTGCAGTACTCAAATTGCTCACTGGTTTCACATTTTTTAAAGATTCAAAAGCAGGGACTTCTGTGAGAAGTGTTCATCCTCTGTAAGTCTGAATATTTATTTAAAAGTGAAAAGTTTTGAGTTTATCTGACAAGAGCAGATGAAAAGCAAGGATGGTAATTAAATAATCTGAGGATGAGAAGTGGACCTATACTACTCAGCCACCCCCTTGAAGATGTCACATAGTCACTTGGACTGGCCAGTGTTTAAGACAATATAACTTTCACTAAAAATAGGTGTTTTCCCACCGCATTAACTTTGTTTTCAGAAACCAATGAGATTCTGTATGATGTTGGCCCAGGGCTACCTGTGGTCCCTGGCTACTTTTGTATTTTGCATTCCCAGGACACAACAGGAACTGTGACCTTTATGCAAAATATGTGACATGCAGAGAAGAGTGATGAGGTACAAAGTGAAGCGTGTTTGGAAGTTCATGGGTTTCCACACCCCACCTGTTACTTCAGTGCAGTTTAAGGTGCAGCACACCAAGGATGCGGGTGTGAAGAGTGTAGAGCAATTGGAAGTTTACAGTGGCAACCCCCTCCTCATTGCTTCAACTGATCTTGACTTCACTGGGGAGATTATTTCTTCAATACAGTGCATGCTGGGGTGCACCAGGAAGGTGGCTATGAAGAGTGATGCGGTGGGAAGTGTGCCTTCTTCACCAATAATTCTCCAAAGTCCAAACAATTAAAAGATTTGCATGTTGGCAGCAGTGCTTGTAGTCAACCAATCACATTAATTTATTACCTCAACCCCACCTACAATAGTTTCCAGTTGTACGAAAAGTACATATTCTGGAGTAGAAGCTAAAAAAGTACCAGGAAGAACATACCAGGAACTACAAATGGCCTGAGTTCCTGCAGTTGGAATGTTGCACAAGTTTCTAAAAAGTCCCTGATTCCTGGAAAAAGTTGCTGCAGTAGGAAAGTGCCTAATAATTACGAAAAGCCTTAATATGCAGTGATTCAAGAAATAAGATTTGCTAAAATTGGCCAGCCAAATTAATCTTTCTTTCAGACAAATCAACAGGCCTTTGCTACAGCTTATTAATTTTTTTTTAATAACAGTTATTTTATTTTTCAAAAAGCAGAATATTAGCTTAATCATTTCTGGATGTTTTCTTTATATAAATTCAAGGATAGGAGATGAATCATTCTTTATACTTTTAAAAATATTTGTTATTTATTGCAAGGCCATACAGTCACATACTTTAAAGGCCTTGTACTGTCATTAGCAAATACATGTAGGGAGTACTAACATTTGTTATGCTGGAAAGTTAAAATAATTTATCATTAGATTACCATAAAATTAAATGTATTGTTTTGCTTGTTGCTTAACTGGGTGATGAAGAGGTAACTGCTGCTGGCCCACAATTCCAAATGGCCTCAACATTTTTCTTTATCTGTTCATTGTTATGCCCCATGCTCCACAGAGCCCAGCATGATTATCCTGGGGCATCTAGTAGTTTATGAACTGAGAACAAACCAGGGTGGTAGAGAAAGACACGGAGGATATAGAAAAACGATAAACTGTTTATTACATTTAGTCTCAAAAATCACAGCTCTGTGTCAAGCAAAACGTTTTCAATCAAAACAGTTCAAGTGCCATGACACATATCAAAAATTATAAGGTGCCAATTGGATTATTTTCCCATTCCCTTTCCCTACAAGTGTTATATAGACAATTACATCGGGTAAGTACACCAACCTCAGCTGTTAATGAGTTACAAGTGATTGTGACACCAAGGCTGTCTGATAAGCATTTAAAGACTTTTGTCCAAAATTATCTTAATTTGGAGCAATCTCGAGATATGTGGCCCAGGTTGGGTTGTAGGTTGGACCTTGCCCTGGATACATTTTGGACAATTTTAAATGAAATAAATGTGATAGATGAAAGTTTTTTATACGTTAAAATCTTCCACTGTTATTGTGACAAATTCAACAATGACTCCCTCCTATCTCATTAACAGGGTTTCTAGGTAAGGATTTCAATTATTTTCTTGCCTTTTTTGTGCTATTGCTTTAGTCATTGGGTATTGGAATTCATAGTCATAGTTCTGTCCATTAAGGTTTGATAATATTATCATGTCTCCTTTTAAGTGAGTTGTTATAATTTTAATGTTTTTGGTCGTCTTTGGGTTTCTGGAGGTTTGGGAGAGGGCTGAATTTAATTAAGTAATTCTTTTTAGTTTCAGTTTCATTTTGAATATTTTTTAGTGTTATATTTCTGTTATTCCCAGTCATTTTGTCTTTCATGGGGACTGCCATTCTGAGATTCTGAGTAATCTTTTTGTTGTCTGCAACTGCTTCTTTTGCCACCATGTGGCAACCAGAAGTTGACATCTTCGGGTTGCTGGAATAAAAGTCAGCATTGTGGACGTCCAGGTTGACAAAAATTGTGAGTTCAATTGTGGACTGTAGTGAAAGACTAGGGTAAAGACTTAAAAATACAAAGTTTGAACAAGTTTCAAACAGTGTTAGGGTTTTAGTGCATGGCAACATATTTTTTTTGGTTTCAGACCTTTGATCTGGTTTATAATTACGAATTTATCTCTGATAATTCAAACATACGTTTTTTTCATCCTTAACTCTGAGTTGTGTGTCTCCCAGCTAGCCATTTTGCATCCATAGCATGATGTTCTTGTACTGTGAATAAATAAGGAAACTGTCCTACCACAGATTTTGTAAAGCATATTTAAAAGTAATCATTTATTTTTACAAAATTTTAATTACAAATATATTAAACTTAAGAAGTTACACTGGCTTTATCTTATTATACCAAAAAGATTCAATAGTAATCTCTCCCCAGAACCCCTGTGCCGTCGGTAACCAGTGTCCAATGTAATTAAATACAGTCTATTCTGTACTGTTCATGCATTTATTTTACTAGACACCTCTGCACTTTTTCTCAGTTGCTTCCAGAAACAATTATTTTTGTTGGGTAATGTTGCTAGAGTATTTCCTGTAGCCTCTCATTGAAAGTTCTCAGTTAAATCATTGCTCAGACGTTGGAACATCCTGTTTTATAACCTTGTTCATTTAGAGTTAACCTCCACTAGAATTAATGAAGCTTCAATGATGTCTTTAATCGAGTGGCAGTCAGCCATTAAAGATCTTGAAAGAGAAGCTAAATACCATTTAAGGTTTTAACATCCTTACTGTATCTTTTTAATTACTTTAATATGTCAGTACTCCAGGGTGGGGAGGGATTATAAAAGGGATGGGGAATTTTACAGTCCTATTATGCTTCAAGTCCTTGACTAAGATGTTGTTTGAATTTGTCAAAGATTCTTACATTTTCTATTGTTTACTATAAATAAAGAAAAACTGCTTAGTGATTTGTCCAGAAATCAAGAAATGAACGGAAAATGCATTTTTGGAGATATTAAAATTCTGCGCTTTACTAATGAAAGCTTATTTAACCACAAAATTGTGTGAGCCTATTGCAACTAAAAGGTCTTTGCCATCTTCAGATATTACTAATTTACCTCTTTATATTATCTGATAACTTCTAATGCTGAAACATTACCAAAGATATCTATCACGATTTAGCTTTCAGCTCTAAGTTATAATTCACCTCTTTAAACATAGTTGTTGGATTGAAGCCTGGCAGCTTGACAATTCTAGGCTGTCTTTTTTGACAAGAAGCATTTTTAATGGTCCGAGTGATATTTTTCATTTAGTGAGACTTGATTTTACAGTATAATTTTTGGTATTTTATAATGTCCGTCATATACTGTAAGTCGAATGCGGAAAACTCACACTATTGGTACAAGGGATTATGATATGCTAACGCTGACAGAGAGTAACCATGGAGCACACTGCCTTTTTTTTCTATGTGGGTGTGGCATTGCGCTGTATCAGCACATACTCCTAACCTCTCTGTCTCTCTCTCTCTCTCTCTATTGTGCCCGAATACCCGAACTATTCTGAAGCAACGTTTGCACTGGTTTGTGTTTTTTGTGTCTCACACCCTCATACACCTTTATCATAAGAGCATCCCTTACCTAAAATGGAGCATTCGATCAGAAGAAAATATGAGGCTGGCTTTAAATTAAACATCGTTGAAGTAGCAAAAGAAATTGGTAACTGCACTGCTGCAACAAAATTCAATGTGTCTGAGAAACTGAAGTTACAGTGAATACAGTGTTTTAATTTATAATCCTGATTTTTTAAAGTTAACATCGCACATGAGTGAGATAATGTAATGGAATACAGAAAACTTAGCTTATTACCAAGATCTGTAATAAAGTTCATTTATAAAGTGCATCAGTTTAGTCCCAGATTTTGGGGTTTGAATCCTACATGAGCTCTCTGCAGGCATTGTTGTTTTCATCCACATCTTGTAGAGAAAAGCCAAGCAAAATGACACCTTTTATTGGCTAACTAGAAAGATTACAATATGCAAGCTTTCGAGGCAACTCAGGCCCCTTCTTCAGGCAAGAGGCCTGAGTTGCCTCGAAAGCTTGCATATTGTAATCTTTCTAGTTAGCCAATAAAAGGTGTCATTTTGCTTGGCTTTTCTCTACATTCATAATGGCTAACACGGTACAACACCCTAGTACTACAGATCCACATCTTGAAAATGTGTGTTAGGCTGACTTTAAAATGTGCATAATATACAATGTATTTCTTGCCTTCTATGCATAGCTGTGACATATAGTACAAATGAACAATCACAGACAACTATACATCATTGGAGTGGTCTAAAATTCAGCTGTTTAATGATAATAAATATGTAGCTTGAGGTAGATGGGATCTTTGATAAAAGCAGATACACTCAGCTGCGACTTGCTGCTCCACTCAACATATATGTATGCCAATCATGTATTTTTATCCATCCACCCACTATATCCTAACTACAGGGTCACGGGGGTCTGCTGGAGCCAATCCCAGCCAACACAGGGCGCAAGGCAGGAAACAAACCCCGTGCAGGGTGCCAGCCCAACGCAGATCATGTATTTTATGAATGAAAAAGAGCACACAACATGGAAACTTGTGATTTGAGTATGTAAAAATACCATTATTGCTTTTGATTGACTTGTTACTTTATTACAACATACACAAACAACTTTGAAATATGGTGGTGCTGCACTGGTGGGACACCTCATGCATAAGTGGCTATTATAGGAACATCATAACTAAAAAGTAAAGCATTATGTATATCCATTTATCATTTAGTATATTGCCACAATCTTTGACTGTATTTCTGAATAATTTTCTACATAGATAGAAATTAGAAAACATTTTTAAAATTGAAAGGAGAAATAAAGTGGAATCACACTAAGAAGTGAGTCATTAATCAGCTAAACATTGTGCAATTACTCCTAACAAGTAATAAAGTATAAGGACTGCAGCAATGTTTCATTCCCTTTAAAATGTTTCCTTTTTTAGTCTTCCTTCACTGTATTACTATTGGCCTATTCATATTTTGTTTCCTTGTAGTAATTTCATCCCAATCCCTCATATTCATTATTGTTCTAACTTTGCCAGAATCAGTCCTCCCAGGTATGATAATCACCTAAGAGACACTAAAAGAGACCAGTTGCACAACCTTGTTGCAGTGGAATTAAATATATTTGGCTGTTCTGTTTTTTTGGATCTTTTATTTGTTCTCATTCAGTTTTTGCTTGAGATTTGTGAGTTATGCTATATTGTTCTCATCTTCATATATAATACGCTACAGTGGCAGTCCGTTTGTCTGTCCAGGATTTTAAATCACCTGTAGCTCGCAAACCGTTTGACCTATTGACCTGAAATTTGGTACACATATACTATGTGACATCTACTATCCGCTTTCGGGGTGATGATTAACCTCCAAGATTATTCCTCTTTTTACTTTTATTTTATTTTAGAATAAACTCTTGGCAGCGGCCAGCAGGGCGGTCATGCGGCGCATCCCTGCCACCTTCACCATCACTTTCCATACCTCTTCATATCTTAAAGCATTATTGAGGCAGATTGAACACTTAAGTGCCAGCTTAAGTGAAAAATTAAGGAAAACATACAAAGTAACTGCAACACAAACAACTGACTTAATCAGTTTTAACGCAAAAAGATGCTGACGAATGAAGAGAAGAAGCGGGCCGCTAGGGTGGAGAAAAGAAGAGCTGCTCAAGAAGCAGCAAGCGCATCAACCTCTGAGCAAACACATGATAAACGTACAGAGAAAGAGTATGAAAACTATGAATTCTCAAGTTAAGTGTATTCACTGCACATCATTGTGCAGTACGCCATTACTGGTCTCTTTTATAATCTTTGGTTCTGGACTTAGGTTTTTGCTTTTTTCGATCATTCTATTAGCTTAGTTAAGCTTGCACAGTTCCTTTGTTGCTTAATGCTCTAGTCTTTACATCACTTATTTTTTCTGTTTCTTTAGAGTTATTTTTATTTTCAAATACTATCTTTTAATATATTACTTAATCTCCTCTTGTTTACTATTAATTTTATTAGAGGTTTCTGTTCCTCATCACTTGAGAAATTTGTTTAGAAATTTATTTGATTCAATTCATTAATAAAACTTACCTATTTATATTTTTTTATGAATTTACAAAGATAATTTTCACAGTATTGACCCGTGGCACCAGTCTGACTGTGGAGGGGTATAACACATAATTTAGTTGAGCTCAAGTGAAGCTTTGCTCACAAATTGTGTTTCATACCTCAGCAACAGGCCACTCTGAGTTCCCATGTAGAGGTCTGTGCTTTTTTTCTCTTCGGCTTTATTGACCTTTACCTTTGTTTTTGAATTTTTGAGTTTTGCCCACTCATTTTGCTTTGTAAGTCAAAGCAAATTTCCCCATAAGAAATAATGGAAACTCAGATGATTTGTTCTACAACCCAAAAAAATTAATATAAAATGATTAATACAAAATATGAAGTAAAAATACATAAAACAAATTAACCTGCACTTTACCTTTGAAAAGAATCGTGGCTGGTGTGAGGGAGATGAATGAGAGAAGAGAAGAAGGAGGAGGGTTATTGTGTGGGACAACTTTCACTCTAACTAACGGAATCACTGCTATCTGTTGGCTCACTTGAATCTTTTTCTTTTTTTTTGTGACTTTAACAAGGAACCTATCTTATGACAGTTGCTTTTGCCTGAAGAGTCACTACACTTGGACACATAATAAAAAAAAACAAAAACTTTACGCACTTTAAGGTTTCTAAACTCTTTTGGGATTCCTCCCAAAGGGACTACACGCGGAAGAGCGTCCCGAAGCAACCGCAAGGCTCCCAGTGCTGTTGCAATTTGCCGCAAAAGCGAATCCAAAAAGATTGCGGTCTTGCTATAAGTGCCTGCCATCGATGGGTGATACACGGAACATTAGAAATGCAAGGGCACAGTATTACTTGGCCGCTATCCTGGCCACGATCCTGCCTGATTGCTGTGTCTGTGTATAGGAGAGTGGCAGATCCCTCTACAATAAATAACCTTGCTGTTCCTGTTTCAAGCTGAATAAAAGCTGGTTTTGCTAAAGTACTGAGACTCAGCTTTGTGTTTTGGGGTGCTAGACAAGGACTCACACATCACAGCACACACATGTGGTCACAATGCTATAGTAAACCATATACATGCATATGGATGTTGACTATATGAGTGAGGCACGCCGGCTGAGACCGAACAGGGGAGATGATTACACACAATCCCGCAGCAAGAGAGAGAGAGAGAAGAGCCATCGGCTCAGTTGTGATCACGTGATGCTTGGCAGACAAAGCGTATACATACTAGATAGATAGATACTTTATTAATCCCAAGGGGAAATTCACATACTCCACCAGCAGCATACTGATAAAGAAAATATTAAATTAAAGAGTGATAACAATGCAGGTATACAGACAGACAATAACTTTGAATAATGTTAACGTTTACCCCCGTTGGAACTGAAGAGTCGCATAGTGTGGGGGAGGAACGATCTCCTCATTCTGTCAGTGGAGCAGGAAAGTGACAGCAGTCTGTCGCTGAAGCTGCTCCTCTGTCTGGAGATTATACTGTTCAGTGGATGCAGTGGATTCTCCATGATTGACAGGAGCCTGCTCAGCACCCGTCGCTCTACCACGGATATCAAACTGTCCAGCTCCGTGCCTACAATAGAGCCTGCCTTCCTCACCAGTTTGTCCAGGCGTGAGGTGTCCCTCTTCTTTATGCTGCCTCCCCAGCACACCACCGTGTAGAAGAGGGCGCTTGCCACAACCATCTATATACTACTCGTATTGCAAGACCTCACTCGTTTATCAAGTTAAAATGTATTAAAAATTTTAGCTCATCTTGCAAAACATTCGCAGACTAAGTTATTCACAATCCAAGGTTTTACTGTATTCCATAAATCCACATCATACTCTGATTTTTCTCATGTCTTGTATATAAGTTTATCATTTACCACACCCAGAGAGTCATTCCCACAGTAATTTTATTTTACACTTGCTGCCAGTTTGCCTAGTCCTATGCAAGTTTGCCATGCTTACCATACCTGGGCACAAATTCACATTGTAACATACTTCTTAAAACATAACCCAACCCCCAAATCTGTCTTATACTATACCCACAGGCAGTGCTGGTGCCAGGTTATTTTGCCCCCTAGGTCAAACTTATTAGTGCGCCAACCAACTGTTCAATAGCTAACTCATGTGGTTGGGTTTTTCCTCCCCTTATGATATGTGCCCAAGGCAAATACCTAATTCACCTTAATGGTAGCACTGGCCCTGCCCACAGGAAAAGTTAAACCTAAATCTTATTTTGACCTTATGATCAGGATAACTATATTTCCTTGAACATAATGTTGCCCTCCTTTCTTTCAGGTTTGAAAATTTCTCAATTACTTTCTGGTTAACTGCAGTGGGCTGGTGCCTGTCCGGGGTTTGTTTCCTGCCTTGTACCCTGTGTTAGCTGGGATTGGCTTCAGCAGACCCTGTGACCCTGTAGTTAGGATATAGCGGGTTGGATAATGGATGGATGGATGGATGGACTTTCTGGTTAAATTTTACTTAAATTTCAATTAGAACTGCCAAAAAAAAATTAGCCACATACTACTGTCTAGTGCAGTATTTCTGAAGCACATCACTATGCTATATTCACTATACTATTCACTATTAATAGATAACAATAATAAAAATCCTCGGGTACTGTTTAGAACAGTGGCTAAATTAACAAATGGAAATTCAGATCAACAGTGCAAAATACCAACAGACATTAGCAGTACAGACTTTATGAACTTCTTCAATGAGAAAATTAAAAATATAAGATCCCAGATCTCTGCATCACAGTACAAACCAAATACTAGCTTAGCATACCCTGTCTCACATTGCACTCAGCACCTTAGTAATTTTAATCCTGTAACTGAGCAGGAAGTATTAAGTTTAATTTCTAAAATGAAGCCCACTACTTGTTCCCTAGATCCAGTGCCAACAAAACTAGTAAAAAGTGCAATGGATGTTCTTGCAGCGCCTATCCTAAACATTATCAATAGTTCATTATTGCATGGCACAGTACCTGATACACTAAAACTGTCAGTCATTAAACCATTACTTAAAAAGTCAGACCTTGACCCACATATACTAAATAATTATAGGCCTATTTCAAATTTACCGTTTCTCTCTAAAATACTAGAAAAAGTAGTTGCCAGTCAGCTTCAGACACACCTTACGCATTACAATTTATTTGAGAAATTCCAGTCTGGTTTTCGCACTGGTCATAGTACAGAAACGGCACTAACACGGGTTGTAAATGACATTCTGATATCCTCTGATGAAGGAAACTCCACTGTAATTATGTTGTTGGACTTAAGTGCAGCATTTGACACCATCGACCATTCTATTTTACTGCACAGGCTAGAAAATGATGTTGGGTTTACAGGCACCGTGCTCGCTTGGTTTAGTTCTTACCTATCAAATCGATTCCAATATGTACAGAAATGTGCTGACAGTACTCCATCATTATACACAGAAGTTCAATATGGTGTCCCGCAGGGCTCAGTACTGGGACCTTTACTGTTTTCACTTTACATGCTTCCACTGGGATCTCACATTAGGAAACATAATGTTAATTTTCACTCGTATGCAGATGACACCCAGTTATACCTTTCATTTAAATCAGATGAAGTTTCTCCAATGCTGTCTTTAATTAGTTGTGTTAGTGAATTAAAGGAGTGGATGAACAAGAACTACTTGTCTTTAAATACAGATAAAACAGAGATGTTAATTGTTGGAGGGAATGATGCTGATCACAACAATATTTTGTCATCATTTAACTCAGTGGGAATCCCAGTCAATTTTACTGAATCAGCCCGCAATCTAGGAGTTATCTTTGACTCTAGCATGTCATTTAAAGCGCATATTACAAAGTTGTCCAAAACATGTTTCTTCCATCTTAAAAATGTTAGGAAATTAAGGCGCTTTTTAAATAAACAGGATTCTGAGAAACTAATTCATGCATTTATCTCTAGTAGGATTGACTACTGCAATGCGGTGTTCACTGGATGTTCAAACTGTTCTTTATACAGCCTCCAGTTAATCCAAAATGCGGCTGCGAGAATTATTACAAGAACAAG
Source organism: Erpetoichthys calabaricus (assembly GCF_900747795.2). Taxonomy (NCBI): domain Eukaryota; kingdom Metazoa; phylum Chordata; class Cladistia; order Polypteriformes; family Polypteridae; genus Erpetoichthys; species Erpetoichthys calabaricus. Next base: position 65,911,649 of record NC_041400.2, on the reverse strand, counting down.
AAAATACGAACACATAATTCCAGTTCTGAAATCCTTACACTGGCTCCCGGTTAAGTTTAGGGCAGAATTCAAAATCCTTCTTTTAACATATAAAGCATTAAATGGTCGAGGTCCGGCTTACTTGTCTGAACTTATCATGACTTACAAACCTGAGCGCACATTAAGATCTCAAGATGCCGGTCTGCTTATGATTCCAAGGATTAATAAAATAACAGTGGGAGGTCGAGCTTTTAGTTACAGGGCCCCTAAACTGTGGAATGGTCTGCCTGCTACTATAAGAGTTGTCCCTTCAGTCTCAGCTTTTAAATCCCGGCTGAAGACTCACTACTTCAGTTTAACATATCCTGACTAGAGCTGCTGATTAACTGTACAGACTGCATCTCTGTTGTTAGTCATTAGCACTTAAACATAAGTAACATGACAGTTATACTAACCCTCACTTATTCTGTTTTTCTTCTCGGTACTCAAATGTGGCACTTGGTGCCATGGCCCACCTGCCAAGTTGTTTTGCCTGCCTAAGGAAAAGTCATCCCAGATAGAGGATCGCAGGAATCGTGGGAAAGAGGGGTCCTTTCATCGGATTGGCTGGCCCAGCACTATTTCAGCCGTGGAATGGCCAAATGGGGGAGGCAGCTTGAAGGATGAGGTCTCCAGGACTCTACACAAATCCAAATCTTATCATGGGATATATCATCTACTGTTAAATTCTGCTCTGTACTTCTAAAATTTATATTTTTTATTTCTTACTATATTGAGGAATTGTTGTGTTCTGTGAACTGCATTGTATTGTATTGACCCCCTTCTTTTGACACCCACTGCACGCCCAACCTACCTGGAAAGGGGTCTCTCTTTGAACTGCCTTTCCCAAGGTTTCTTCCATTTTTTCCCTACAAGGTTTTTTTGGGAGTTTTTCCTTGTCTTCTTAGAGAGTCAAGGCTGGGGGGCTGTCAAGAGGCAGGGCCTGTTAAAGCCCATTGCGGCACTTCCTGTGTGATTTTGGGCTATACAAAAATAAATTGTATTGTATTGTATTGTATTCTACTAACCACAAACACATATATCTCATCTATTATTCTGGACAGGATGTTTCGATTGTTGGTCACCTCTTCATTGTGCCTTCTAATGCCAGTCCTGTAGACTTCATCTAGATGTTCAGCAATACTAAGCCTACAAAAAAATTAGCTTCATTATATTTTATAGATGACTGCGGCTGCTTGCATTTTTCTGAAAACTGTTTTAGATCTCGTACCCCTGTCGTTTTCCACAATGCTTCAGTACCAACACTTTGAAACAGCAAACAATGAAAGCAACAAAAAAGCATTACTTGCATTACTCCCAGTAAGTGAACATCATTTTTCATAACAAGTGCTGGAAAATATCTGTGTATAAAGTTGGGAGCTGATAGTGCATTGCAACACCCACCACATGCTGAACGTGTGTGAGCTCATACTCAATTTCTTAAGTCAGGTTGGTCCATTCCAAGCTCCTTTATCTTCTTTTACCCTTCAAGTGAATGATTTATGAAGGGGTGTTTCATTAATGAAATAGGCAAATTTTCTTTAATTTCTGACGTTCTGCTTGAAGTTGCTCAAAGTCTCGCTTGCTCATCTGTAGTTACGTAACATTAAAGGCCGGTGTAAAATGTGAACCATTAACGTCAACATAATATAGTGTGTTGACAATTGTCCAATCACATTATATCAAATAAACCTAGAGCAATACTAATTCACTGCCAATAAACATGGGGGTGTCCAGGATGCAGAGAATTGCATCTCCGTAAAAATCTGAACGCAACCAATTAAAGGGCAGCTTCAGGTCACCTGCTTGCCAAAAGATCACAGACTTACATACAGTAGACTCTCTTTTGGCCAGCATCCTTCACTCTGGAAATATAGGTATTCATGCAGATTTTTTTTTTTAATTCACACAGAAATTAAACAGATACAATTCAGAACATTTTTTAATGGATGTTAATATGCACTGACACCAGGCACGTTGTGCAAATAAACACATTAATTTCATGATTATTTCACATTACCTAATTAATTTAGTAGAGTTTTTTTTTAAATATTGGGGTTTATACTGCCCCAGCACCCCGCATCACAAAACTCCACTGATTTGAAAGAATCTTTGCATGTTTGGAATATTTTTCCATGTCTGGATTCTTTGGTATTTATTTCTATGTATGTTATGTGCTATTTTTCATCATATCCTTCATGTCTGCGTCACGCTTGTTTACAGGCATGCATTCCTGTTGTTGAAATGTTGTTGTTGTGTGAGGCAATTTGTGACATAATAGCTGTCATTTTATTTAAGGGTGGGTGAGTGTGGATGCTGCAGGTCTGAACTTTAAACTGCATTTGCTTATTTTGCTTTTCTTCAAAAGAAGAAGCTATATAACAGAAATTAAAAATTATGAAGGCAGATGCTAAAGATTACATTAGAATGAGCTCCTCACTGATCTCCTTGGCTTCACATGGAATGAAATGATATCAGTTTATTAGCTAAGTACATTTGTTTGGAAGTACAAGGAATTTGCCTTAGTGTGTGTAAAGTGCAAATAACACAACCATTGCAAGAAACCAACAATATTTAACAACATGTAACCTAGTCACCATTTTAACATGATATAGGTTAATAGCACTTGATCAAAGGTTAATAAGATTCTCAGCTTGGACAATAAACCAATTTTTTTGCCATGCTGTTTTAACCTTCATTGCCCTGTACTGTTTCCCAGAAGTGAGGGATTGAGATATTGAATGTCCAGAATAGGAAGGGTCAGCAGTAGTCTTGCTTGAATGCTTTCTGAAGCTGGAGTCTGTGCGAGTCACAACCAGTTATCTTCTTTGCTGACAAAATGATTTGATGAAGTTTTGCTTTGTCATGAACAGCGATTGCTTCAATCAGCATGTAAGGATGGACTCAACAATAGCAGAGTAGAAATGGACTCACCATATTTTCTAAACTTCAGATGAACAGGAAATGACAACCTGCTTGAGTTGAAAATCCATTCTTATAAAAACTGCTCTCATATTCCTCTGAATGTACAATAAAATCATTGTTCAAGAGCAACATTCAATCACCTTAAAACAATTATGAAATGTGTATTCTGCTGTTTTGAATTTCATCAATCTCACTAGAAAACCCACTGAAACAAAAGATCTAACATCTTTGCGCTGTTAAGTTTATAGTATGTACTTTTGCCTTGACAATGCCTTACTGTTAAACTGTTGAAACAGCCATCTGAGACAGTTGTTTGTAATATTTATTATTATAAACACATTTATGGTATAATATTACGCCAGATAAAGTTGGCTGTAAGTTACTTTCAGTCCAACCTTCTTTTTTTTTAGCTTACAGTCACTTGTGCTTATTACCAGAGCACTGGGTGCAATATGGGATATAACCATTCATCACAGGGGGCATTCATACACACACTACACTAGGTCACATGGAGTTACCAGTTAACCTTAGATGCACACCTTTAAAATGTGGGAGGAAAACTGGAGTACCAAGAGAAAACCCATACAGGCTGCACCCAGGGGACATTAGCTGTGAGCCTGTAGCACAAAAAATGTGGGCAGTGCACTTGCTGTGTAAATGCTTTGATGTAATTTGGAGTTAACTACCCCAGTTTCCAAAACATAAAAAACAAGTTAAAACAGCAAAAATCTTAATAAAACATTACTAAGGTCAATGCCCGTAATCAAAGCAATACACATGTTGCTCCGCTTATTGTCACATAACTTCATCTGTATTACAAGGATATTTTTTATTTATACAGTACCTCCATTTTTAGGGCTCATTGGTTGCAGTGAGGTAGAGTCCACCCTGGCAGTACTGTTCACAAAATACAGTCAAGCCCTGGACAACCATCAGTCCATTAGAGAACTCATTCATGCAAACACTGAAATGTACTCACACTGCTCTAATTTTGAGCCAACAGTTACTAAGATGCCTACTTATTTTCAATATGGAAGAAGCCTAAGTAACAAAAGAAAAAAAACACTATGGATATGAAGAGAACTTGGAAACTTTACACCGACACAGACCCTTATTTTTGAATATCTATTTATTTGGTGTTGCTTTATTTGATTGTGTAAACAACTAGTGTGTCTGGGTAGCGTATGTACTGTACAGATACTTTCAAAAATACTAATCTCTGAACACCAGGAGCCTCATGTATAAATGGTGCGTACACACAGAAATGTTCTGTATGCTTGTTTCCCCGCTCACTTCAAAATATATAAAAATTAAACTTGGCGCAAAGCCACACACATTCTCATGCCAGCCTTACCCTGTGTGTACGCAAGTATTTATAATTACAATGATCTCACTCTAAACTTGCACTACAGTTGTAATATGAGCCACTTTATGAACCATCTACACTGTATGTGCATGTATATTGTACTTATGCTTTCACTATTGTATATTTTTCATTGTTTTTATCATATTATTATTATTATTATTATTTTATAGGAAAATAAGTTTATGGAGGATTTGCATATTGAATATCATTGTACCGGGTGGCGCAGTGGGTAGTGCTGCTGCCTCGCAGTTGGGAGACCTGGGGACCTGGGTTCGCTTCCCGGGTCCTCTCTGCGTGGAGTTTGCATGTTCTCCCTGTGTCTGCATGGGTTTCCTCCGGGTACTCTGGTTTCCTCCCACAGTCCAAAGACATGCAGGTTAGGTGGATTGGTGATTCTAAATTGGCCCGTGTTTGTGTGTGTCCTGCGGTGGGTTGGCACCCTGCCCGGGATTGGTTCCTGCCTCGTGCCCTGTATTGGCTGGGATTGGCTCCAGCAGACCCCTGTGACCCTGTGTTCGGATTCAGCGGGTTGGAAAATGGATGGATGGATATCATTGTACCATACAATAACAATAAAGGAATTCAATTCAATAGAAAAGAGCACATATTTTAAACTGATGATGACTGGTTTCTAAGTTGATTTAAATTTCCAAGAGCTTTCTTCTTGGAGCTCTTGATATCATTTTAAGAGGAAATGCATTAAAGTATATATATTACATTATACAGATACATTTTTAACTTCATTAAAATAATGTATATTGTTAATAATTAAATGTGTGGGCACAGTGGCGCAGCTGTAACGAAGAGCTGGTGCCCAATCCACGGATTGGTCCTGCCTTGCGCTGTATACTTGATGGGACTGGAGGAATAGATGGATGGAATAATTAAACATGTACTACGAAGATATTTCAATGTTCCTTAAAAGTTTTGAAGAATCGGCTTTCTAAGCTTACAGATGGTCTGACATTTATTAAAGAGCTTATTGTGTGGTGATTGGTTACCTGGAGAAAGTAAAGGAAGGATAGGAATTGGGGGTTGGGACGTTTGAAAGAGGCAGTACTGCTGCATTAAATTATTTCATTGTGGGTCTTGCACATCCTAGTAGGCATCTTGCGAGAGGCAGAAACAATCTCTGGACAGGTTGCCAGCTCTTCGCTACCACTGTGCCCCCATGTTTAATACATGCTTTAATGCATTTCATCATGAAAATCATATCAAGTATACATGCTTGTATTTAAATTGCTCAGAGAGCTGTAATATCATGAATGTAATGTATTCTGTGTCCTGTCATCGTAAGAGAAAGTCCATTTAAGAAGCATGTAGTGATTCACACACATACATAGAAGAACACATACAATACGAAGCATTTAATGTGCTACTTTAGTTACGATGGGATCTGAAAAACTCTAGTAAATTCAATATTGATTTTAAAGTTAAGTTTACAATGTTCTACTTTAATGATAAAATAAAAAAACGAGATTAAAGCGGAAATTTCGCTGTGTCCCTATTTTTTTCTTTTGTCTTTAACCTGATACACTTCCCTAAGACACTCAGACGGTGAGCTATGACTTACCTTTTCACGGCAACTTTGATATCTGACCACTTTGTGGACACTTTTGTGACTGAAGACAGAGAAGAAAATTAAAATTAGTCAAAACCTTTTATTAATACATACCAGACAAGGGTAAAATGACAGAGAAACACAGTCCTAGGACACCGCACTTCATCTGCCTCGAGCGCAGATATCCTTGCTCTTTTATACCTTTCTAATCTCCTGATCGTTGACCACGTAAGAAATAAAAATAGCGTCCTGACTCATTGTATTTTTCCAATTTTGTAAAGTCATTACCCTAAAGGTATATTTTCTTGTCACACACATCATCAAAAGAAAACTTCCAGAAAGTATACATGCTTTTTGTCACGTACGCAAAACACAAACAAGTTTCATCATTCTGTCCTATTTTCTGTACACACATACATTTTGTTCAATTACATTATTTTATGTTTTTACACTCCTCCCTTTTTGAACAAAATGATGTGGGCAATATAATTCTATCTTGAAATGGTTGATGAAGGGGAAGGGGGGGAGAAAGGGGATGGGGAGGAGAAAATGGAAGAAGCTATACGAGACATGCGCTCCTCGTGTAGCATATATGCCCTTTCCATAGAGGCGGTAAAGTACTTAGATATTATATAGCGAAACAAAGGGATAATACAACAACCAACCAGGAGGAGGAGGCAAAATGTCACAACCAAAGAAATGAAAACAGATCTTATCCATTGTCCCCAGGATCCGAAGGAGGATGCAAACCACTGATCCCAGGGATTTGTAATGCCAGAATTAGTGGAAAGTTCTTTAGAGAGAGCAGTGAGGCCTGCCAATGCACGAGTTATTGATCCATCTGGCGCGGTATTATTTGGAATATATGTACAACAAGCATCACCAAACATAGCACAGACACCTCCCTTTTTCGCAAGTAACATGTCCAAGGCTAGACGATTTTGCCAAGTCATCAGAGAAGTACGATCAAGCTGTTCATGTATGCCTTCAATAGCATCTTTGGTGAAGTTAAGGAAACGTTGTTGGTTCCCACAGTTGATAATAGAGCAGAAATCAAACTGCACTGATGTGGTAATTCCTAACGGGAAAGTCAAGGTGACCAGGGCAGTAGACAAGGGAAAAGAAAAGCATAGTAGCACAGCAATCACGGCGTGTGGTGTGGATAGAAGAATTTGGAATGGTCCTCTCCACCTAGGCTGATGCCAGTGTTTCCTCCGAGTATCTCGAACCAGGATCCAGGTGCCCAAAGGAATTGGTAAATCCTTGGAAAGGGGGCTGGTCCTCCAGGCTTGATTAACCTGCTGGTGGATTTCCTTCAACGAGGTTCGCAAACCTGCAAGACTAGAGAGAAGATCATTGTCCACAGTATGCAAATTCACATTTCCTACAACCATGCCAATGGGCATGGGACGTCCGGTCAGAATCTCAAACGGCGATAGTCCCAGTTGTCGGTGTGTCCGTCCCCTTAGTCCCATTAAAGCTAAGGGTAGTGCATCCGGCCATGATAAATTAGTTTGTTCACAAATTTTTGCGAGTTTAGCTTTTAAAGTGCCATTGCATCGTTCTACGATGCCTCCGCTTTGGGGATGGTATTTACAATAATGGTGCACATTAATTTGGAGCCAGGTGGTTAATTCATTTATAACGGAGTTCACAAAATGAGTGCCATTATCTGTTTGTAACTTTTGAGGGATACCCCATCTTGGAATAATCTCTTTAATTAGTGCTTTAGCTATTGTTTTGGCATCGTTGTGTTTTCGAAGGGAAAGCCTCTACCCATCGGGAGAACACATCGACAATCACAAGACAATATCGGTACCCTTTAGACGGGGTTAGTTCAATGAAATCCATTTGGAGGTGTTCAAACGGACCCATTGGATTAGGGGTAACGGCGGGACTTACCTGGGTACCTTTTCCCACATTAAACTTTTGACATATTGCACAGCGTCTGCAAAATTGCTCTGCATATGTAGAGAAACCTACAGCTTCCCAATGTTTTTCAACATCTCGAACCATGGCATCTCTTCCTGCGTGATCGAGGCCATGGGGCGATTTTTGCCATTCCTGGGAAAGAGGCTTTTGGGAGAAAAGGTTTGTTAGTGTGTTTATGAGTCCAGACTCCATCAGAGAGGGACCCTTCTTTGGACCATTTTCTCCTTTCGATATCCGTGGCTGCACTCTGTAAAGAAATAATTTGATTATCAGGGTCCTGGTCATTTCTCTGTTGGAATAAAGAAATTAGTGTGTTATTATATGCAGCCTCTTTAGCAAAATGGTCAGCTAATTCATTTCCTTTGCTAACAGGATCCTGTTTTCCTGTGTGAGCTATCATTTAACAATCACTAGCTTCGATGGTTTGGTTATGGCTTCTAAAAGGGATTCGATCAATTTCTGATGTTGGATGGGTTTGCCAGTACTGGTCTTAAATCCCCTTAGTTTCCATAGTGCTCCATGATCATGGCAGACTCCAAAAGCATACCTGGAATCCGTATAAATTGTTACGATCTTCCCTTCGGACAGCTGACATGCTCGAGTGAGTGCTACGAGTTCAGCTGCTTGTGCACTTAAGCTTGATGAAATTCGATTTGCTTCCAGCAGGCGGTCCCCTTGGACCACTGCGTAACTGGTTGAGATGTAAAGTTTTGGCTTGTACTAGGATAGAATGTACAGCATGAGGCACTTTAACTGTTAGGGGGCTCATGAGAACTACATCCGTGCTTACTAATACAGCTTCTGTTGTTGCAGCCACAGCACGAAGACACGGAGGAAGTGCTGCGGCCACTGGATCCAGTTTTTTAGAAAAATAAGTCACCGGTCTTTGTTTATCTCCATGTTGTTGCGTCAGTACTGCATTCATAAATCCCTGCTTTTCGTCCACGAACAAAGTGAATGGACGAGAATGATCAGGCAAACCTAGCGCGGGCGCAGATAGAAAAGCAGCTTTGAGGTCACAGAGAGCCTTCTCAGCCAGTTGTTGCAACGGCTGTGCTCTTTCAGTAAAATTTAGAACCCACTGTCTGCAGTAGCCCAGAATACCTAAAACAGACATAACCTGTTGTTTTGTGACCGGTCTAGGAAGATTTTGGATGGCTGTAATGCAATCGCTAGAGAGAGCTCTTGTTCCATACGTAATGTCATGACCTAGATATTTTACAGTTGTTTTGATTAGCTGCAGCTTAACTTTAGAAACTTTATGGCCATTGTCCCCCAAAAACAGCAACAATTTCTGGGTATCTATTGTACAATCTTCTTCCGTAGCGCTACATATTATTTCCATCTACATACTGTATCCCGTCCGGCCAAAAGCCTTCTAAATTTTTGGGCAAGAGCTTGTCCATATACACAAGGGGCTTCAGTGTATCCCTGAGGCATGACGGTCCATGTCCAACGGCGGTACCGCGTTTGACGAGATCGGAATGTACGGCGGAGATGCCAGCCTCTGCTTCGGGAGACAGAGGATATTGGGCACGGTGCGGGCGGAAGGAGGATTTCGGGTGGATCACCAGAGGCTCACAATGGGCTATCCTTAAACGGTCAGGAGTATCAAAAATACCTGGAGTAACTTGTAACCAGTCTGTTCTTTCAAGGCATTTTTCTACCCATGGTCCTATTGTGTGTGAATTAGCTAAGGAAATATGAGGCACTATGCTGCCAAGATAATATATATGTTGTGAGCATGTAAAATGAACAGAAGCAGCTGCCTTTGTGGGTTTCGGGGCAAATACCAGAAGTAAGGAGAGATTCTAGCCAGGTGGTGTCTACTTCTATAGGGAAGTATTGGGCAGTACAGTGTAAAATGTCAGGGGCCTGTAAATTGGGAAAAAGACAAGGGGAAAAAGAGTGTAGGGCTTTGAGGAGAATGGTGTGTAGGGAAATATCTCAAGTCCATGCTGCAAAAGAGGGTTTGGGGTAAGGGGTAATTTGACACAACAACTTTTGGGGTTGAACAAAGTATGTCCGCCAGGACGTGACTGGACTTGAAGAGGTTTTGATACTTGAAGAAGGTGAGGTTGTCCAGAAGCAGTAAGCACAGTAACCGTTTCGTTCGAGGCAGGGACCTTTGCCAGCGAGCGAGTGGCACCAGTGTCGATTAAGAAAACAGTCTCAGTGCCATCAACGAACAATGTCAGTAAAGGATCAGTCTCTGAATTATGGGTGAGCAAAGGTAGTTGAAAAGAGTGGCTGGAGGTCCCAGCGTTTTCCTATGGCCAGTATTGTTGGTCAGGGGTGTCAGAAAAAACAGGTGGAATAAGGGGAGGTGGGGGCTGTTGCTGTCTGTGAGGGCACTCCCGACGAAAATGTCCAGTTTCACCACAGGCGTAGCAAGAGAAGGAATTAGCATTGGAATTTAAGGGAGAGGGAATAAAAGGATTCTTATTGTGGTCAACAGGAGGAGCTCTAAAACCACCTCGTCCTCTTCCTCGTCCTCGTCCCCTTCCTCTAAAGCCATATCCTCGACCTTGGTCAGGAGCATTCCTGGTATAATAGTTCATCTGTGCTGCCAATAATTTGGCATGAGAGTCCGATTCCTTCTGCTTAGTTTGTTTTTCGGCATGTTCAGCATGTCGTTTGACTTCATCAAACGTGGCACTTTCCCACTCAATACAGGAAGTGCGGACCTTGTTTTGTATATCAAAGCGCAAACCGGAAACAAAAGGTGGAACTGCAGCTCGGGTGCGGTCATCAGCATTTCCCAAGCCCGAGTGATTAGCCATAAGGTCTTGAATCCTATGTGCCCATTCATCAACCGTTTCGTCTCTCTTTTGTTTTGCAGCAGAAATAAGGGACCAGTCCGTTCCTTTTTTATATTTTTCTGCAATATTTTGTCTCAACGCCTCCCATTGTGGGTTAAATTCGCCTTCTCCACCTATCCCCTGTCCTCGAGTTAAAGCTGGGTTCCATACCCATGGAACGTCATTGCGGACACCCCTGCTAACAGTGGCCCATGTGGTCCCAAGCTTTCGACGAAGTACCTGGGTCCATTCAGCAGCATTAGGCTTATACATGCTATCTAACTGATCAAGTTGTTCAACAAATTTTAGTCCTCCTACTTCCTTGGGATTCTGGAAGTGCATTCACGACATCTTTTAGTTCTTGGATGTCCCAATTCCGATTTATCATAACTGTTGTGGGATTTTGGGGTCCAGCTGGATGGGCAGGGTTATAATGGGGATTGGGAACTTCTATTAAAGGGCAAGTAAGTGAAGGTGAAGGATCAGAAGAGAAAAAAGTTGGAGCTGGTTTGTGAGTGGAGGTTTGACTTCGAGTGCATTTGGAGACGGGGGTTTGTCTAGTACAGGGTGGGTCATCACGATGGGTTGAGGGGTCATAGTGATCTGTGCCTGGGGAATCATCAGGGGAAACTTCTGCTAGTTGTAGTGCAGGGGGGGGCAGTCGGAATGGGGAATAGAGGAGGGGAAAAATGGAGGTGCCTGAGGTTGGTACTGAGGAGGGGAAAAAATAATAGGATAAAGGGGGTCTTTATTTGGATTATTCTTCCTTTTCCTCCCATCTGCCTGTGGTGCAGTGCCTATCTGAACTTTCTGTAATGTAATTAGTAATTCCTCTTTCTCCTTTTTAGCCTTTCCCTCATTTGCCCGCAACAATTCATTCTGTTTCTGTACTGCTTCTAAATTTCTGTCTTTTATTACTAATTCCCATCTATCGAACATATCCATTCAATACGGTCCACTACTATAACAACCCTGCTTATTCCTACACAGGATCTTCCTGACTTCCTGTATTTCACTTACATCTCCTGTCCCCTCTATCGGCCAACGCCCACCACTCTGTCTATTCCATTTCTTACATGCCTTCTTGAAATCTAAACCTGTCTTCTTTTCTATAAATTTCCTAGGAGACCCATTTTTACGGGGCGTCTGTTGATCCTCCGAAAATAATTCTTCCAGCATTAATGATTTTGATCCCCCTGTGCGGCGATTAACAGGCTTACTGTTATAAGTTCCCATTATGTCCCCTTGCTCTCCCGGGTTCTGTATTTAATTTTCCAACTATTTTTCCATAGCGCTACATATCTTCCATAGCGCTACATAGTCTGTATTTAATTTTTCCAACTATATACTGATTCGCCTAATCCCTTGTACGTATGAATCAGCGAGGTATTAAGTGTGCCACTCACTATTCCCTTACTGTTCCCTTCTTTAGTCCCAAGGGGAGACACCTAACTATCGGTCCTGTCCCAGTTCCCAGGAGAACACGGTATTGTTGCTTATTCCGTATGTAGATTTATTTATTTTCCATAGCGCTACATATCTTCCATAGCGCTACATATCATTCCGTCCTAACAGCAATCCTGCAATCTGTGCTCTTTTCGGTTTATATTTCCATACCACCCCGTTACTCGTCCCGTTAGCCTGTCCGCTCACATCCCCGGATTCCAGCTCAGGTGACTTCGTGTCCGATTCGGTTCAGCAGAATACTACATCAATACGTCCAGCCGAGTCTAGGATATGGGTGAGGCCAGTATCCTTTCGTCAGACCTTTCGTATGCGTCAAACTGCTTGGGTCAAGTCTCCATCACCTTAAGCAACCCGTTGAGATATGAGTATGACTAGACGGTCAACAGGAAACTCGCCCTCCCGTTATTTAGAAAATAAAAAAATGTTCGGAAATCCCCCGGTGCTTACCCCAGTCTGGAAGTGTGCAAGCTCTGTCTGGAAATCCGTTCAGTCACTGTGGATGTAGCAAAGAGGAGACCAGGGACTCCTCACGCAAGAACTGTTTCAGGACAGGGCAGTCCTAACTTTTGCCGGAGCTGCATGCTCTGCTGCCGGAGTACTCAAGTTGACGGCAGTCCGCTGGTAAGACGGATCACTGAAATGGTCTCGCTGGAGGAGTCGACCGGCCGTCTCTTGCCCCACGTCCGGGCGCCAAAAACTGTGGACACTTTTGTGACTGAAGACAGAGAAGAAAATTAAAATTAGTCAAAACCTTTTATTAATACATACCAGACAAGGGTAAAATGACAGAGAAACACAGTCCTAGGACACCGCACTTCATCTGCCTCGAGCGCAGATATCCTTGCTCTTTTATACCTTTCTAATCTCCTGATCGTTGACCACGTAAGAAATAAAAATAGCGTCCTGACTCATTGTATTTTTCCAATTTTGTAAAGTCATTACCCTAAAGGTATATTTTCTTGTCACACACATCATCAAAAGAAAACTTCCAGAAAGTATACATGCTTTTTGTCACGTACGCAAAACACAAACAAGTTTCATCATTCTGTCCTATTTTCTGTACACACATACATTTTGTTCAATTACATTATTTTATGTTTTTACAACTTCTTTTTTATTTCCAGCACCGTGCGACTTTATGAGTTTGAATTTTCGAGTGTCTCCGCTACTCTTTATCACTCGATCAACTTCCTTTTGTTGTTTATACCACTGCTTAAGTCGACAAATAGTATGTGTTTCCTTGCCTCCACTTCGCATTAGCTGAAATTCTTTTTTTCGTGTGTTTTTTCCATTGTATTTTAATCACACACTGAATGGGGAAGGTCATATTTATATTGATTTGCAGATTAAAATATGCAAAATTCTGGTAGGAGTTGGGGTAGAATGGCAGGCGTGTGCACATGTGTTACTTTTCATGCTGACCGGGATTTATGGAGCTGAAGTGCATGGAAGTTGACTTACGCATGGTTTTGTACATCTGAATTTTTTGTGTGTATGCACATTTCCAATTTTGTCCGTACGCCATATTTTAGTGTGAGTTCTATGCACGGCGTTGCATGAGGCCCCAGATCTGTGATGGACTGGCACTCCATCAAGGGTGTCTTGTACCAGATGCTGCCAGCATTGGCTTTGAAATCCACAATTGGACTAAGTAAATGCATGAATAGATAACTGATATAATTAAATTTAATTTTTGGTCTCCAAACTGATCAAAGACAATACTTTTCATGTGTTTAAGAAATAACAGAGCATTACATCTGTACAATTCCTGAATATTAACAGCAAACATCTGCTTTGTACAAATAGAGCAAGAGTTGTGGAAATAATTAAATTAATGAGCACTTAACAGATAACTAAAATTGATGTTGTCATTATATTAAAGTTGGGCAGTTTTCTTTCTGCAGTATCATATTTTACCATTTGCCATTTATTTATCTTGTAGGAGATTGTAAGCTAGATATAGCACACGCATACACTTAAAACTTCAAGGCACTGTAGTCTGGATTTCGAGCTTAATCATTTTCAGAAATGTGGTGTGGTGTTCTTCAGATATATGATTTTAGTGGTTTTGGACTGATGCATGGGTAAGTGTTTCTGCATTCATTTATGTCATCAGCTTCCAGATTTGGCCCTGGGGGTCCCTGCAGCTACTGGTTCCTACTTTCATCTGTTATTTTTTCCTATTTAACATCTTAAACAGCTGGCAGTCTGTTTTAGTTTTTTTAGTAATTTATCAGAGATGTGCTACATTTTTGTTTTCTTAAAAAAGTCACCTCACTACCACTATTAACTCAGTTGTTCAACTTTGGAATACATTTTCATTGACCCTTTGAAACCTTTGATATGCTGACCAAATAATGATGGTCCTGCTTTTTTGATGCTTCCTCTCTTCTAGTTGTTCTTTGTTGCTTTGACCTTTGAGCAAGAGTGGCCCTCAGATGGTGGGTGGAGTTAGTTGCAGAACCTGAAGTCAGTGTCAGTGTCAGAGTTCCAGATAAAGGGAAATACACCCACATTCTCAATTTTCAGAGAAACTGGTCTGTTTTGAACATTTCCAATGGTGTCTTCAAAAAGATGTACATATTGATAATGTCACATTATTTGCTTGTTGAGGTAATGCGATGAAGCTTAATACATAAAACCAGACATTTTGACATTTAAAGTACACTACCCAGTACCCTTGCTTGTGTATAAATAAATGTGGAAAAATTAAGATAGCTAAAAACAAGCCACATCAAGAGGAAAATATGGATTCTTAGACAAAATTTAGAATTCAATGAGACAATGAAATTGTTATCCTAATTAGTAGAGAAGTAAAAAAGATACATACCTGTGGTCATTGATTACATTGTGCTTCAGGCTGCAATAAAACTTTGTGCACTCTAACGATGTCTTCTATCAGGTCCAGTGTGTTGCCTGATGGGAACTGTGGTCCCCATGTCAGTACAGCTTTTTCGGTTACCTCCCCTCCTATTAAAACCTCCTCCCCAATAATACATTTTAAGTTATATTTAAGTTATATTTTAAGTTGGACCAATGGCCACACACATACAAAATTTTGTAAAAATCAGTTCAGCCATTTTTGTATGATTGGTGAACTACAGTATCACCAAATGTATTACGTTAGTTCAGTGCCGATATTTAATTTTGTCCTTTCTGACAGTGACAACATACCTACACACGATCAGTTAACAACAGGTAAACGTCCAAGGAACTGTATTTTCAGTGGGTGATTCACACACACATTGGAGGCATAAAGAAGGAAAGTTTGTGGAAACTGATGCGATTAGTGATTTATAAAAATGAGGTGGCTCAACAACAAGTACACCATAAAACAGACTCAATTTTGAAACAAATAATTGGTGTTATTGATGAAGGACACATGACTGTCCTTACAAGCAGATTTTCACTTGTCTGATGTAAATTGAAAAATAAAGAAAATCAATAACACAGTAAAGTGTGACGGTGCTGTCTGAAATTTCAAATTATAACTAGCTGTTCAGAAGTTTTCACTGCTATCAATGATCCCTTATCCTACATTAAGCTAATAGACCTGCTACTATACAAACAAAAATATTTGAAAACAGATACTATAAATAAGCAAGATGGTTTTATTACAATATTCCTTTAAATTAGAATAAGTGTTGCCATTTTCAAACAGTAGATAAATGGCCTTGCACAGCTTTTATTATTTCTTTGTTGTCTGGTTGTGCTCTGAATTGGGCTTCAACAATAGTTAATAGTAAATGATAATAGTAACATTTGATGTGAACTACTTATTTTTACTTCTTTGAAGAATTATTGACAGTTCTTACGTACTGTGAAAAGAGGGAAGAAAACAATGACTTTAATTACACATTTTAACGAAAGGAAATAAAGACACTTCTTATCAGTGCATAATATTAATAATTCATTACATAGCGCTTTTCTCAGTACTCAAAGCGCTATCCACACAGGGAGGAACCGGGAAGCAAACCCACAATCTTCCACAGTCTCCTTGCTGCAAAGCAGCAGCACTACCACTGCGCCACCTGTGAGGACATGCAATTCATGTGTAATATTGGTTTATAGACTGTTTGATAGCTATATATTGTAATAGCATATCTCACAAAATCAATCGTGTTAGTAATAGTCTTGATGATGTAGTTGGAATAACCAATTGGGTTATCAATAAAAGTGTGAGACATGAATGTCTATGTAAAATTTACTGAAATAGGCAGGTTTAGAAAAATGCATGAGTGGAATTGTATCTATTCAAAAATGACAAAATCATTTAAAACAAGGCTTGTGTATGTATTGTGTTTAACAACCGAATAATTGGTCCTAGGATACAAGAGTTAAAATGTAAAATTCATTAGATAAGCAGGATGCACCTCCAGCAAATGGTTGAGAGCTGCTGCTTTTTGTCAATAACTGTTACAAGATTACTGCAATTATGATTACTGATGAAAGCAATACAAATAATGTGCATTCAATTGCTTTTCCAACTCCTGACAATTTAATGGATATCACTTTTCCATCAATTCTGCCTAGATGTGCCTATGAGCCTGATATGTCAGGCTGGTCAGAAGACAAAGCAAAGCAGTTCATGTAACATGAAACACTTGCTATATGTAAATTTGTATTACTGATTTGGAGAATGGCATAACAGAATATGAGCTCATGAGATTTTTATAATGATCTAAAATAATAAATGGATAAGTGTCTGTCTGTTCATCCAGTTGCTATGTCTCTGCCATTCCAATAGATGGTCCATCACAGACATTAACACATAAGCATTGCATGGTGCAGTGCAAACATTAACGCTGGGGTCTACATTAATTACTTAGATCTCAACCCCTCTTAGATGTGTATCACAACTAGTACTAGGACTATTTCATTTATGTTAGGTAGAATGCCCAAAGGGGACTGGGTGGTCTCGTGGCCTGGAACCCCTACCGATTTTATTTTTTTCTCCAGCCGTCTGGAGTTTTTTTTTGTTTTTTTCTGTCCACCCTGGCCATCGGACCTTACTCCTTTCTATGTTAACTAATGTTGTCTTATTTTAATTTTGTATTTTGCCTTTTATTTTTCTTTTCTTCATTATGTAAAGCACTTTGAGCTACTTTTTGTATGAAAATGTGCTATATAAATAAATGTTGTTGTTGTTGTTGTAGTAATATAATAACTGTATAATAATCAGGTTGTCTATTTTATTTTGTGAATGCAAAACCTCATGATCGAGAGCAGGAAGCAGTAAAGTTCTTTTTTCCTCTTGATCTCAGTGTATCTGTTTTTATTGTAGAAGTTTTTCTTGGAGTGGCTAGTTATGAAGACCCCAACTCTAATTGGTACTAGTTTGTGTGGCAGATACATTACTTGTCCTGTTTATTGTTTCTAGTCTATCACATTTCCTGATTGTGTATGCAGCCTTTCATTAAGACTATCAACTAACTCTGAGAGTTAGAAAAAAAGTACCTGCAATAATGTTTTAACAGTATTTACACATGCATGTGTGGGTTACACTTCTCTAATATGCTGTGACATAGATCCCAACTGGCCGGGTAATTGTTATGGTGATTTACTGCTGTTACTTTAATGTAAACACCAGAGAAGAACAACATGCTATTATCTGTTTTCTGTGGGCTGAAGGTGTATTAAGAGCACAGATCCATCACTGAGTTTCAGCACAGGATAGAAACAACATTTTGCCTCAGAAAACTGTCAATGAATAATTTGAAAAGTCAAGAATGGCTACACGAGTGGGAGAGATGAAGAGTGATCACATCATCCCTCCCGCATCCACTATTGTTGACAATACTGAATGTGTCCTTGACATTGTTCTGGCCAGCAAGTATGGTTCTCCAAAACCATAAAACCAAAACCTGAAGAGCAAGCTGCATTTGCAGTAATATATAAAGAGCATTAAAAGTAAGTGGTTTTAGTAAAAGATACTTCAAAATTAAGCAATTATGTTATCACGACATTGTTCTTTTTACCACAGAAGAAATAAAAAAGTACATTGCACACACTAGGGTTGCTGTCATAGTAGCATTAAACCGAGAATGATTTAAAAAAGGCCATTATTTAACAAATATATACACGAATTGTTAAACAAAAGGGATATACTGTATAAATATCAGTGAATAAAAAAAATAAACCCCAGATGACACCCTAGATGTTGGGTGACTATTTATTCTGTGACTAGTCTTCTAGCCTATATTTAAATATTGTGACTCAGCAATAATGTAGTCTCTTACTCTTCCTTTCTCAGATTTCTCTTTATCCAACCAGTCAACCAACTCCTCCAGTTCCATTCCACTAACTCCTCTCCCCGACTCTCTACTCAGGTAAACCCTAGTGGAAGGGCACTTTTATATCTCATCCATTGACCACTTCCGCCTTGCTTCACAATCACTTCTGAGGTCAGGACGGCCTTCCATTTGCTCCAGGGAAAACATCTAGGTATCTCTACACCCCTGAACTGATGCTATCCTCACACAGCCATTCTATCTTTTATTAGAAGGTCTGGATGTCTCTTTCCCTCATGGTAACTCCCCACTTAATTTAAAAGCATACTACACAATTGCAGTATGCAAATGTTAAGACTTGCATTGTCATCGTTAACACTTACATTGCAGGGCCCTTTTCCCTATTCCAAGCCACCTCTAAATGATAGAGTTCCCACACTAAGCAGCAACATACACATATTATTTTAATTCTTTGTAGAAGACACATTTTACATGGTTGCCTTATTTGATTTATACATTAAATCCACGTTGCTTTTCTTTTTTCTTGTCAAAACTAAACTTTATTAAATAACAGCAAAAATATAACCTGACGCAACTTCACCCAGGACACTGTTAAGTAAAAGTTTAGTAGCGGGCTGCCATAGCCATGACAATGAACGTGTAGTATCATCATTAAAATGTTTGACTTTGAAACAATAAAGAGAATGTACTGTGGCCTCTTAGAATATGTCTGGCACTATGTAAGCTTAGATTGTGCTAAGTATTTTAACTGAGTTTCTCTGGCAGACATTCTGCCTGTTATATGCCGCTTTCTCATTTCACTGAACAGAATCAAAAACACCATTTCTGGCTGCCATCTCTGCCTAAGTCTGAGGAGACTTCAAAAACGTATGTATCTGACAATTAAATATAGATAATAGACCAAATCTGCTGCAGCTCTGACTGAATATACATTAGCAGCTTGATATTTGAGTTACCTCAGACTTTAACCAAAATAAAGGCATACACTCTCACAAACAAATGCAGAGCTTTGGTTTTCCGAATAAACTTATTTAATTAATTGTATACTATGTTTAATTTAAGAAAGGAGGCATAGTTCTTATAATTAATAAAAATTAGAGAATACTTTTCTCAATTGCTTTAATGACTTCCTAATTTTTTACTTCTGCCACATAACAATAACATAAATGCTTAGAATAATACAATGAGAACTACAGGACAAATCAGTATATCTCGGAAAATACAAGTTTTTTTTTTCATGCCTATATAAATTGTAGTGCATGGCAAAGTGCCACAGAAGGTTAAACACCCTGTGGCAGTCACGCTTCCTTTTCTCAGGGACTGCCATCCCACTGATCCTGCATACTTCCATGAATATTGAGTGAGGTGAGACCTCTGCTTGTTTGACAGATGCCCACAGACGGCTACATTTTCATCAGATTATTGCCGTGGGGGTTGAATTCTGTTTTGAGGGTTTATTCCATCTTCCTAATGTAAACTGAACCATATTTGGAATAGGATGATTCTCCAATGAATTTATACTAAAATTTTGTTTTAGCTGTTGTATCTTCACCTTCATTTTATAGTAGCATACTCAGGTCATTCTATTGCTTACATTTTATATACTGCCTGCAGTTATTTTGCATCTGTGAAATATTGTAAAATAAAATTCAAATTTGAATATTTAGGTGTTTTGGGGTTTCCTCAGCTAAAACTTATTGCTGGCGAAATCAGAATAAGTTTAAAAAAGTTATCTCCCCTTCTCTCTACAGTTATAATTCAAGGCAACATATTTTGCCTGTTCAAAAATAATGATTGAAATGGACCAAAATTGAGTTTCTTTCAGACTAAAGCATTCATTTATTTATTTTTTATTTATATTGTTACTATAAAAGGGTCTATAGAGACACAAGAAAAGAGGGGATGCTAGGAAAATGCAGAGCCCATGTACTGTATGTATACATGCACGTATTCAATGTGACATATGCATGTTTGAGGATCTCCTCAAGAACTCGATCAAGGAACGTAATAACCTGCTGGGACAAGAGGGGGCACTGTTGCTAACATTCTCTTCTCCTACTGTGAGTGCACTTAGCCTGCACCTGCACATCTATCTATCTATCTATCTATCTATCTATCTATCTATCTATCTATCTATCTATCTATCTATCTATCTATCTATCTATCAGTTGTTTCACAAACATTTTCTTCATGGAACCCTTCAGAATATTTTTTTTCTTTGGAACCCTAACTCTATCTCTGATTTTTATTAAGCATTGTGAACCCATAACATTCCTCCTTCTTTCATCTCCTGCTATTGTGTGAGTGTTTTGCGTAACATAGCCATAATAGGTTTGGAAATAAAGAGAAAACATTATAAACATAACCACAAACCTTTATTTTGGTACAAAAAAATATTGGATGTAACCACAAAAATTAATTTTGGTACAAGTAAACATTGGATATAACAACAAATATTTATTTTGTTTCAAGAATATATTGGATTTACACCTAATGTTGTGAATGAAATTGGGCTTTATGTCCATCAGCTGAATATGTAAATCCAGGGTGGCATCCAACTTACTCTTAAATTGGTTTTTGGTGTAAGCATAAGCTAAAAAGGCCGATTCGCATTGATAGGTGGACATGAAGTCATTACCCAAAAGTCATTCAGTGGCTGTTTTATCATGATATTTCCCTCTGCTTACCCTTTACCTAGGGGTAAGTGTACACTTCAGATTCGTTATCGGGTTGGTCTACTGTTGCACCTTAAGATTAACACACACATACACAATGATACGCATACACACAGAAACTCAACATTGCCATATGAATGACACACACACAGCTTGTTAATCCCTAGCACTTTAAACCACACAAGTGCCTAAGGAATAACATAGCTTGTCACTCTCTCAGCACTTCAAGACACTTACTTATTATCAGCATGAACAACATACAACGTTTTAATGATATCTCAGACCTAAACATTACTTTTGGTCTATAAGAATACATTTAAACATACAAAGGCTCAGCATCCTTGACTTTAGGCCATTTATCAGCCAAGAATGCCTTACTTTAAGGACTGTTCCCTACTTTTGGGTGGAGCTCTCACCCGCAGCCTTAATAAACCTCAGAGCACAGAGGTAATGGCAAATCTCCGGCTGCACCAGGTGCTCAAAGAAATCTTCCTTTTGACTTCAATCACTCTAGACATTAAGACAAAGCATAGAAAGTTAAAAGCAGCATGGTATTTATTACAAGAATAATAATCATGCCAGTGGAACAAAGAATAATAGAAAATAGGACTGATAGTAAAGTCTGGATATATATAGTCTTTAGAAAAAGCTTACGAAAAGTTAAAGATGATAAGAATGAATGTCATCTTGTGATCTAGCACTCGCAGTTATTCATTAGATGCTTTTCTGATGATCAGATGGAAATGCCTGCACGTTGATGTCACTCTGTTCTCTTCTGATGTCTTTGTCCCTTCTTCTTCCTCCTTCCTTCCTATATCGCTCCTCAGACGAAGCATATTTATTCTAAAATTCTACTGGTTGCTTTTGCAAGATGTGATTGTTAGATATTTTGATTGGCTGGTTATTCATACGTTTTCCCAAACAATAAAACTTTTTTGATGTTCTCTGAGGTATCGGCAGGTCTTCCTTTCCCAGGCTGTAAAATAATTAGATGTCCATCCTTTCTCAGGTTATAAAATAATTCATAGCCTGAGCCACCAGCATGTCTTCCTTTCTTTGTTGGAACAGCTGTTTTAAAAGTGAGATATAACTTGGAAGAAGACACGCTTTCATTTGTCCTGAAGGTAGTTCATCTGTTGTCTTGTCTTGAACAAAATATAAAGGAAATATATACCAAAATGTAAAGATTTTGTACCCCACAACAGTGGCACAGATTCATATTTTGTTTTTAAAGCAGTGATACATTGGATTTTAATAAGATCTTCATACTCTGGCACAGACAACATGTGAGGTTCATTTCGGTTGACAAATGGGTTTTGCTCCTACTTGATGTCTCTGTTGGTGTTTGGGAAGTACTTCTACAGGGATTTTTCATTAAATGCTCTCAAATGTTTTTGTGCACATCAGCTTTGATTTCTAGTTCATTTTCACTCAGAAACTGGGCCAGGAGAGGAAAGCATTCAAAGTTTTTCTCATTTACACATTCAATTCAAAAGTTAAGTCTGATTTTCAATGATGTTATTTTGTCTCTCACTGTGAATGTGGTAGTATCTTTCTGCTGCAAAGATGGAGTAACTTCATTACGTTTCAAGAATATGTTGGAGAGGTAAGCACATTGTATGAGCCACTTCTCGTTACATAAAAATTAAGCATGTTTGGTAGAGACAGAAAGAACCTCCCCTATGAAGAACACCTGAATCTTGTTGCATAGCTCAAAAAACCTAGCCAGGACTTTGCCTCTTGAATGTCATCTAACTTCTGTGTTAATTAGAAGCGATTTGATTTCCTCATTTTTCACAAGCCTTTCCAAAAGGTCTTGACTGGAGTGGGCGTGACTTCACATAAGTGGCATTTTTTACAGTATCATTAAGTACGTTGTTTGAGTCAGATGGAATGTTCTTCACCACAAGGGTATGCTGACGCAAGATGGAATGACTACTGTTACAATTTGGCACTACATTTTTATTCTTGATACAGTCCCTTTCAATTTTCCCACCATCCTGCAGCCCCATTGCTACATAAGTAACACAATTATCCCAATTAAGATTATGTTAATGCATGTAACAATTGATGATTTAAAAAATTTCCTCTCCAGTTGCATTGGTCTCCAAAGGTGCGCATAGAAACAAACCTTCTTCGATAGATTATTTGAATGGATACCTCATGAAAATATGCAATATCACAAGTCCGGCAACATCCGTACTCTTGTCCAGTTGCATTAACAACACTTTACAATTTATCAGTCTCCGAATGAATTCACCTTCGATACAGTCTGAGATTGTATGAATACAGTTAGACACAGTGTTATTAGAACATTGGACAACCTAAACTTTTTCACTGCCTCTCCAAGCATGCAACCAGCTATTTCTATTACACATGGTTTGATGAGTTTCTCTACAATTGTATGTGATTTCTCAACACGGGCAGTCCTGTAACTTAAAAGAAACGATGCTTCAGTTGTGTTTTCATTATCGGACTTTGCATATTGCCACAGAGGTTTTTAAAAAAACTGACATCCTTTCCTTTTAGGTATGGGTGGTTTGTTTCCAGGTGATGTTTCAGCTTAGCGGGTGCCAAGGAACTGTTAAGAAGAATTTTGTTAAAAATTGAAAATTTTTGCCCATCCAATGGTTCTGCACTTCCAATAGGAATAAAACTTAAAAGATATTTAAGATTCATTGTATTTCCTTTTTTCAAAGATTTTAAACCTTCACTTTGAATGCTGTCACTAGTCAGTATGTTCAATTATTGACCATTAGTACAAGGGTCATCTTTCATTGCAGTTTTGCCCTAAAATGAATAAAATATTAAAACAGAGAGGTCAGACACATTGACTCAGTTTGTGCACAGAAAAATTTCTAATATCTTTGTATTTTTACTTACCAAACTGCAATGAAGAGCATCTTCGTGAATCTCATCAGGTCCAGATGGCAGTGTCTCAGTAGAGCTAGAACTAGGAGTTGCATGTGCTATATTTTTGGCACCTGAAAGCCTACTTGTTATCCATAGTGTTAGTAGAACTGAACTGAATGAAGGGAGTAGCGGTGCGCTAGCATTTATAAGATAAAGAACCTTCTGGATGTTGCTAGAAAAGCCAAGGACGCACTAGCATGCATGCAAGTAACCTTCTTGGAACTTCAATGTGCTTTCCCTGCAGGGGTTGCGCGGGTCTGAAACACCAGGCTGTGATAAAACGACTTCCATTGGCAAGTGGGTGTTCCCCCTACCTTTGCATTAGAGTTTTAGGAACCAAATGATGTGATGCATTTCCTTGTTCGCTGCTGGGACAACAACTGAAAATCGAATAGTTGGCCTTATGTTGTTTTATTTTAAATTCTGTTTTAAATTTGATTTTTGAGTTTTTTTGCAGAACCACTATGATGCTTTTTACAGAACTCTAGGGTCCCATGGAACACAGTTTGGGAACCACTGATCTATCTACCCATTTGAATTAGAAGTTGTGAAGATATGCTACAGTTGCTCTAGATATCCAGTGGTGGTAATACAGTATATACTTCATTACCACCATCTTAATCTCTCACTTTTGTTGAAAAACAAAGTAATCACCAACAATAGTGTAGGTATGTGACCATGTAAAGAAATTTATGTTTTGGAACAAAAGATAGATGGAATCTAATTTTTAAAAATGTGGATCTGTTATTAGGAAGGAGGCATCTTGTGCGACCTGCTGGATGGAGCTATTAACATCAAAATTTAAACTAAAATTGCCATACCATCCAAAAATAAATCAGCTCAAACTATCTGAGATCAATTTACTCACAAATATTTAAAAATTACTCTTACTGGTTTATTTGTTGATTCACAGGAGACAGTATAATTGATGAAATGACCAGAAGATACATGATGTCAAAACTAAGAGTTAGAAAAATCTTTCTACTAAGCCAAAACAAAATGAAAAATTAAAGGTCTGCAAACAACAGTAAAAATTTCTGAACCAAGAAATTAAAAAAGATCTATAAAAGTTGCAAAAGAAGTTTTTTTTTTTTATCCACAAACTCGGACACCTCTGAGAGTGCTCAGGCTGAGCTGCTGCTCTGATGTTGCTACATGCATCAAACACTCCGGGGATAATTCTGGGTAACATTACCATTGAATAGTGGTAACCAGTGAAAAATTGCAGCAAAACACTACTAAATTATTACTTCTTCAGGAACGTCTTGTAGCGAGTTCCTCCAAACGCAATATTAGGAGCCCAACACACACGACCACCTCCCACTCTTAGTAAGAGACTAATTATACAGTCATATGAAAAAGTTTAGGAACCCCTCTTAATTCTTTGGATTTTTGTTTATCATTGGCCAAGCTTTCAAAGTAGCAACTTCCTTTTAATATATGACATGCCTTATGGAAACAGTAGTATTTCAGCAGTGACATTAAGTTCATTGGATTAACAGAAAATATGCAATATGCATCATAACAAAATTAGGTGCATAAATTTGGGCACCCCAACAGAGATATTACATCGATACTTAGTTGAGCCTCCATTTGCAAATATAACAGCTTCTAGACGCCTCCTATAGCCTTTGATGAATGTTTGGATTCTGGATGGTGGTATTTTTGAACATTCCTCCATACAAAATCTCTCCAGTTCAGTTGAATTTGATGGCTGCCGAGCATGGACAGCCTGCTTCAAATCATCCCATAGATTTTCGATGATATTCAAGTCAGGGGACTGTGATGGCCATTCCAGAACATTGTACTTCTCCCTCTGCATGAATGCCTTTGTAGATTTCAAAATGTGTTTTGGGTCATTGTCTTGTTGGAATATCCAACCCCTGCGTAACTTCAAGTTTGTGACTGATGTTTGAACATTATCCTGAAGAATTTGTTGATATTGGGTTGAATTCATCTGACCCTCGACATTAACAAGGGCCCCAGTTGCTGAACTAGCCACACAGCCAAACAGCATGATGGAACCAAAACCAAATTTGACAGTAGGTAACAGGTGTTTTTCTTGAAATGTGGTGTTCTGCTTTCGCCATGCAAATCACTTTTTGTTATGACCAAATAACTCAATTTTTGTCTCATCAGTCCAAAGCACTTTGTTACAAAATGAATTTGAATCTGAATCTTATCTAAATGAACATTTGTATAGAACAAGCCACTCTGTTTGTGGTGTGAGTGCAGAAAGGGCTTCTTTCTCATCACCCTGCCATACAGATGTTCTTTGTGCAAATTGCGCTGAATTGTAGAACAATGTACAGATACACCATCTGCTGAAAGATGTTCTTGCAGGTCTTTGGAGGTGATCTGTGGGTTGTCTGTAACCATTCTCACAATCCTGCGCAATGCTGCTCCTGTATTTTTCTTGGTCTGACAGACCTGGGTTTAACAGCAACTGTGCCTGTGGCCTTCCATTTCCTGTTTACATTCCTTACAGTTGAAACTAACAGTTTAAACCTCTAAGATAGCTTTTTATAGCCTTCCCCTAAACCATGATACTGAACAATCTTTGTTTTCAGATCTTTTGAGAGTTGCTTTGAGGATCCCATGCTGTCACTCTTCAGTGGAGAGTCAAAGGGAAGCACAACTTGTAATTGACCACCTTAAATACCTTTTCTCATGATTGGACACACCTGTCTATGAAGTTCAAGGCTTAACGAGCTAATCCAACTGATTTGGTATTGCAAGTAATCAGTACTGAGCAGTTACATGCATTCAAATCAGCAAAATTACAAGGGTACCCAAATTTGCAAAGCCAGTTTTTCACATTTGATTTAATTTCATACAACTAAATACTGCTTCACTAAAAATCTTTGTTTGGAAAACACCCGAGTACTCAGATGTTCCTAGGAAATGAAAGACATACCACTGTTATCTTTTTTGTTGAAAGTAGAGTAAATTATTATGCAGGTTGAGAGGGGTTCCCAAACTTTTTCATATGACTGTATCAGGTTCAGAAACAGATGGAACCTTAGCTCTAATTTGATCCCCTTAGATAAGTTGATTAAACAAACAGACTATATATTATGAAAACCCAAACAGAATTATAACCATATTCCCCTTTAGAAAATCCTACACAAAAGAAAACTGAACAAGTAACTAGATACTACCATACACCTGCACCACCCCTTATATAATGAACTACATAGAAAAAGTCAAAGCAGAAAAGGAAATGAGACAAACAAAAAAAGAAGTATGACTTCTTACAGACAGCACAAGAATATTCACATCACATACATATATATATATATATATACAAATATAAGTGAAACATACACCCCATACGCATCCTCCAGTCCCTTTTCGATTGTACTCTTTGGCTTTGGACCCAACATGACTGGTATTTCGCTGTTAAATCCAGCACACTGGTAAAATATAACATTGTTCTGTTTCCCCACTACAGTACACTATAAAGGACCTTTCTCAATGGCTTGGAGACAAGTCTGAGAGTTATTTGTTGAAGATTGCTATGCCATTGCTAAGTAAGATCACATAGAAATGTAAGCAGCTTGACATCACCAGGTCGAAGGTATTAAGGTTAAGCGTTACACTTCCTGGATGTTCAAGATTATGTATTCTCCTAAAAGACCTTTACAGTCATTCTTTGTTGCTGTTGAATTCCTTGTTATGAATGTTTGTTTCTGGTTTTTGACTACAATTTAGATTGTTTTCCAGAGATTTTCTGAGATTGTTTATCAAGAATATCTAGCAGATGATTCTGAGATCCGCCCAGGCATTCAAATTGGGGACATACTGAATATGTCCATACATTATGAGAAAACTCGTTTTGTTTGGCCTTTGACATCCTAACAGTGCAGACCAACCGTTCACAGAAATTTTAATATAAATTGTGGACTGTGGTCAGAGATAATCAACGTGGTGAAACCATGCAGATAGATAGATAGATAGATAGATAGATAGATAGATAGATAGATAGATAGATAGATAGATAGATAGATAGATAGATAGATAGATAGAACTTTATTTGTCCCTAGGGGGAAATTTGGCTTTTTACACAAGATTTGTAAACAATATAGTTAAGAAAAACATTGCTTGAAAAGGGCTTAATAATGTCCTTAGTTTAAATGGGGGATTTGACAACAGTTATATCTAAAAACGTCTCTGGAGAAAATAATTTGCTTAGGTTCTATTTATGTATATATATGTGTGTAGTACTTAGGGTGTTGTACTGTGTTAGCCATTATGGATATAGTAAGAAGTCAAGCAAAATGACACTTGCCTGAAGAAGGGGCCTGAGTTGCCTCAAAACCTTGCATATTGTAATCTTTTTAATTAGCCAATAAAAGCTGTCATTTTGCTTGAATTCTCACTATATGTATACAGTATATGGGATACTATTCTTGTTGCCGGACTAGTGTGTAACAGTAAAGTTAAAATGGCTGAAAATAGTGTCCAATGTGTTTGGCAAGCATTAGGATGCTTAACTAAACATATATACTGTGAATACCAATGGGCAAAGCAGTGCCCCAAACCCCCAGGTACAACTATACAACACAGTCCTGGGTTCAAACACAAGATCTTTTTTATTTACAATACCTCCTCCATTCTCCAAATTCTCCTCTGTAGTAATACAAGACAACAATAAATATCTTTCTTCCTTCTGCACCTCCTTTAAATCCTCATCCGACTCTGCTCCTGACTCTGACTACCTTGCAGGATTCTTTTATGCCAGACACGTGAGTACTTCCTGTGCCATAGCATTCATTCCATATTGGAAGCACTTCTAGGTCAGGTGAAAGCCCATTAAAGGGGTTATAATACAACTCCCACTGGCGGTGCCCAAGAACCCAAACAGGGCTATCCCCTGGGACTGCAATTCTCAGTCTAACCTGGGGAAATTCCTATGAGTGTTCTGCCACCATGTGGGGAGGGAGGGGTGGTTGGTAGGGGAATATGACCCCTCTCTTTCTGTGGTGACCTCTCTTTCTGGCCAGCTTCCATCATGGCTGGAACGCATGTCCATCTAACACAGAATTCACAATACATAAGGTTTTAATGATTAGTGTAAATTAATAATGGGTATTTTGTACCCTCCAGTCAGTGTGTCCATTCCTCTAATACTAATTTAATAGCTAATAATTAGTGGTTGCCCATGTTCTAATTCTATTCTCTTAGTGAACGTTTTCAGGATAAAAAAGGCACATGGCAGACTAAGTAAGTATCTGAGAATTGTTGAGATAAAATAGCATCTACCCTGATACTAGATGTGTCAATTTTAACTATGACTTGAAAAATGGAGCAGGATGCCTAAGAACTGTGATGCTTGTAAATAACTGCTTTAAGTAGTGAAAAACGTAGTAGTCCAGACAAACCTGTTATCTGTTCTTATTTAGAGAGGAGATGGGAGAAATCACAGTGTTTCTAAACCACTGGTACTAATTTATAAATTCTATAAAACATTGAACCTGGTAAACATTTTCTGGCATTTTTCCACTGCAAAATGGCAGATACTTTGGACTGGTCCATCGTAAGACCTATGTGCGCAATTTCATAACCAAGGAACATAATGTTATCTTTGTGAAATCCACACTAGTTTCTCAAAGAGATTTTTAGTGTTTAATCATTTTAGGACTTTCCTTTTATGCTTTTTATGTACTTTAAAATTTTTGGTAAAAAAAAGGAATGTCATTCAATTAAAATCAAGTTGTATATCCCAAAATATATCATTATGAAATTATTTGAAAACTGCAGGGGCATTTGCTAAACCAATATGGAATCACACAATACTTAGAATGACCATTATCAGTGTTGAGCACAGTTTTCCAATCATCGCCTTCAAATATGAACATTAAATTACAGCCAACTATATATTTTTAATTTCTTAAAGGGTGTAGAACCAGTAACTTGATTTAGTAATGAGGAAATAAGAGGTAAGGGATATCCCATATAAAACTAAAGACAAAAACTGATCATAACAGTTTGATGTTCACTGTCCGTCTAGCAAAACTGCATTTTGTCTTTTTCTGGCATACTGATGGAAAAATGGTTATGTTGTGTTTCATCCATCAGCTACTGAGCAATATTCTCTGCTTTGAGGAAGTTTGAAATTGTGACTCTTTCAGCACCTTTACCTCTTTCAATGCAGATGTACTCTTCATCTGTTTTTGAAGATTTTTTTTCTTTAACAATATCTAGTCAGACCCACTACAGACCCCTCGTTATCAGTAATGCAATCCATCCTGGCCACCTGTCTGACAACATCAAATACAAGATGGAACATTTTTGTATGTACTTTAGAGACAGAAAGTTTCTTTTAAGCTCCCTTATTGTTTGTTTATATTGACCTCACACATGCAGCAATGACAGCATCTGCTATGAAGGAAACTATTTTAAAAGGAATAATGTAAACCAAGCCAAGAAAAAGAGCACATTTTACTTAAAACATATGTGGTGTTTTTTATTTACCCATTCAGTATTATATGCAATGATACATATCCAATACCCAGAAAGAAAGATTGCCACAGAATGCTTATGCATGTAACTTTTTATGCAATAATTTATATATCTTTAACAGCTATGAACCAATGAGGTATGACATCTTGCTTCCCATCAAATTTCTCAATTTGACAGTGGGGTACATTACTAGGTATACACTGAATAAGCCTTGCTGGTACTATATAAATTTTTTTTCATTTCCCATATTAATAAATTAATCATACTTCAGTTTAAGTGCTCATTATAAAGAATCTATTAACAGTCTATAAATACTGTATTAACTATCCTATTAACAATAATATATCATCATTAAAAAATAAAAAAATCGAACTACTGTATGTTACTGTCATTTTAAAGTGTTTTATACCAGGCATTTATAAATATGTTTTATAATGCAGGATGTTAATAGCTTCTTATAATGGATACCTAATATGTTATATATTATATATTTATATGTGCTCCTAGAAAGGGTCACTTACAAAGTTTCTATGACTATCAGATTATAGGATTATAAAAAGATACATTTGATCTCTATGCTGTGAGCCTGAATTCTTCTTGTCATGGCTTGTTTCTCCAAAAACAATCAATGAGCCGTGTCATGTTTGAGTCACCATCTGCTGGGCACCACATTCTGCTCTGTGGGAGATTCTTGCTAGGACTCTGTCAGCACCCTTACATCTAGAAAGGCAGATGTACAATTCAGGCGTTTGTGAAGTATTCTTTGACATATGTCTGATCAATCCTACTACAAAGTCATTGCGATCAATGGTGTAATTCACTTTAGCTGCCCATCTGCAGGCAACAAAGCACAAAACCCAGCATTATTTCATGCTTCACTCTGCGTTCACAGGTTTACATGCAGATTTACTTTTCAACCACCATTTTAATAAATGTTTGTTAATACTGATCTCACACATACTGCAGGATTCAAACCTGTTGTGAGCAAAAGTCTTCATTTTAATGAGCCATAAAAGAGAATAAGCTAAGCATAGTTTTACTCATATATACGTACTGTATGTACTCATAATGATTTTATATGTGAATCTGCATATAGTAAGGGTGGAATAATTATGTATATATAGAGTATTTTATGTTCATTTTATTATTTGCACCTGCTCATTAACTCAAAAAAAGACTCTTCCAAGCAGCCAGTTATGTTACATGTGAGTCTATCATAATATACTCTGTGTGTGTGTGTATATATATTGTTGAAGATCAGCCCGGACACAGACAGACACGGACTGAAAATGTTCAAAATAACACACGTTTTATTCTTACAAATGTCCCGCACACAACACAGTGCTCCTTTCAATACAGTCACCTCCACTCCTCACTCGCAGCCTCGTCCTCCTCCACCCGACTCTGGCTCCTGAATGGAGTGAGGCGGCCTCCTTTATAGTGCACCCGGAAGTGCTCCAGGTATCTCTTGATTAACCTCCGGCAGCACTTCTGGGTGTGGTGGAAGTGCTGCATACCCAGACTCTGGAGCTGTCCAAGTGCCCCCTGGTGATGACCACAGACCCCCAGCAGGTTGAGCTTCTGAGCTCCGAATCCATGGCCCCGATGTAAACCCAGGGGGCTGCCCTCTCGTGTCCCTGGTAGTACGCCCATTCCCCCGGTCTTCTCTTATAAATGGCGTCCTGTCCGGGCAGGATCCCCAGCCGTCCATTACACTGCCCCACCACCAGCTGAGGCTCGTAGGGCAAAGTGACCCGTCCCGCAAGGGCTGACTCTGTCCAAGCTGGAGCGCCGCTATGACCCAATCCACGGTCCAGCCCTGCAAAACACAAGCAAGAAAAGGTTGGGGAGACGCTGCTCCAACGCCACTTCAAGGCGTCCCTTCTATTGTTATATGGACAGTGTCGCCACCCATGCCCGAAACTGTGACATTCATAATACCGGCGGTTTCCTTGTCTCCATGCCCTCCAAAAGTAAAAAACAGGATGGGAACATCCGCCACGTCTTGTCTCCAGCCCCTTTTCTTTCTGGGGCACAATGACGGTCTGAGTCTCCTTATGGAATGAAAAGAGACCTCACGCCTTCTGTACCCCTGTAGACCTGCATGAAATGGTCGCTGGCTTTTTGGGTGGGGCAGTCTGACAGCTGACACTTATTAGCCACCGTTTTATACATGCCTCTGCCAATTCCGCCCCTACCGTGCAATCCGTCATCACAGCCGTGTCCACTGTCGGAATTCCTGCTACTTGAATCCATTCAGTTACATCCTGGTTCTTTTCGCTAGGGCTTCCTTATTTTGTCCGGTACCGGTATTACTCACCTGTACTGAGGCATCGGACTGGCTGGAGAATCCCACGTCGCGCTGCCTCAACCACTCCAGTACGGCTCTCAGGGGCGCGTCCACAGTCTCCTCCAGTGTCTTGATCACACCCTTTAAGTTGCGCATAACCTGCAGAAGAGGCTGTACAGGGTGAAGGATCTTCTCCAACTCTTGTACAGCCAGCAACAAGTCACTTAAGTCAGCCGGCGGTGGATCTGTGCTTCTCTCATACCCACCTGCCAGCTACGAGCCACAGTTGCTGTGCTGCCAGCGCAAACTCAGTTGGGTCCTCCTCAGGCTTAGGATTGATGTACGTCGGCCCCACCTTCAACCAATCACCGGCGGGCACTCAACACAAGCCGTCCAATCCCTCGCCTGCCTCGAGGAGGGCTACCCGGTCCTCCACCGCCTCTTCCTGCCTTTGCTTAGGCCCGATGGGGAGACGAGCTGCCAAGCACTCTTCACCCAGGTGTGGCGGAAGTGCTGCATACCCAGACTCTGGAGCTGTCCAGGTTCCCCCTGGTGATGGCCATGGACCCCCAGCGGGTTGAGCTTCTGAGCTCCAGATCCGTGGTTCCGATGTAAACCCATGGGGCTGCCTTCTCATGTCCCGGGGGAGGTACTCCTGGTAGTATGCCCATTCCCCCGGCTGTCCATCACAATATATACATATATATATATATATATATATATATATATATATATATATATATATATATATATATATATATATATGTATACAGTAATCCCTCCTCCATCGCGGGGGTTGCGTTCCAGAGCCACCCGCGAAATAAGAAAATCCGCGAAGTAGAAACCATATGTTTATATGGTTATTTTTATGTTGTCATGCTTGGGTCACAGATTTGCGCAGAAACACAGGGGGTTGTAGAGAGACAGGAACGTTATTCAAACACTGCAAACAAACATTTGTCTCTTTTTCAAAAGTTTAAACTGTGCTCCATGACAAGACAGAGATGACAGTTCCGTCTCACAATTAAAAGAATGCAAACATATCTTCCTCTTCAAAGGAGTGCGCCGTCAGGAGCAGAGGCTGTCATAAAGACAAAGGAAAGCAAACAAATCAATAGGGCTGTTTGGCTTTTAAGTATGCGAAGCACAGCGGCACAAAGCAGTTACAATGAAGGCAGCAGCTCACACCCCCTCCGTCAGGAGCAGAGAGAGAGACAGAGAAAAACAAACAATTAAAAATCAATACGTGCCCTTCGAGCTTTTAAGAGAGCGAAGCACCGTGCAGCATGTCGCTTCACGAAGAAGCTGCACAGAAGGTAGCAACGTGAAGATAATCTTTCAGCATTTTTAGATGAGAGTCCGTATTATCTAGGTGTGCGAACAGCCCCCCTGCTCAATCCCCCTACGTCAGGATCAGAGAAAGTCAGCGCAAGAGAGAGAGAAAAGTAAGCAATCTAGCTTCTCAGCCATCTGCCAATAGCGTCCCTTGTATGAAATCAACTGGGCAAACCAACTGAGGAAGCATGTACCTGAAATTAAAAGACCCATTGTCCACAGAAATCCGCGAACCAACAAAAAATCCGCGATATATATTTAAATATGCTTACATATAAAATCCGCGATAGAGTGAAGCCGCGAAAGGCGAAGCGCGATATAGCGAGGGATTACTGTACTTTAATGAGCATCATGATGAAAAGACCAATGGAAACTCTCAGACACACAAATTGAATGATAGTAAAGTCTGATAATAGCATGTTTATTTAACAATTAACAATCCATAGCCATACCAACAATAATAACTGATTTTTGGGCTTCATAAGAACAAACACAAAACACACTCCACTAGCAACCACCCACCTTAACCAATCTTAGATGGCTATTTAAACAGAAACACAATGAGAGAAAAAAAACACACCACACAGGAGCACAAGACGAAGAAAGCAAAAAAAAAAAAGAAAGGTGGACAGGAAAAAGTGCCTCATCAACCAGCTTTTTAAAACTGAACAGCATGAATCTAGATTTGGATGGTAGAGTCAGAAGAGTTGTTGATCCAGGATGCAGGAAGTTCAAGAAGGATTAGGTTGTAAATGAAGACTTCCAGATTTCAGTAGAGACAAGGGCATGATTTACAGCATTAAGTTAAAAGCAATTTAGCTGCAATTGTGGCAGTCGTTAAAAGCCTCAGCTAGGAAAGAGAAAGGGAAAGTAAGGAAAGAGACAAAATGTCTAGGAGGAGGAGAACTTGAGGGAAAAATGGAATGGGGAAAGAATGAATATAGAGGGGGATTCATACTTTCTGAAGAATTACCTTCCTGCGGTTATGACCATGAAAAACTTCATAAAGTAACAGTTATACTGAAACTTGTGAAGACTCTGTTTCTGAAATTATGTTGCCAGAATACCCAATCATCTTCCACTGTGCTGTGCCATGCCCCTCTCCATGATCCCCCCCCCCCCCCTTTATCTTCTGCAAAGCTGTATTTATCCAATGCCCCAGGAGTCTCCATCTGCCTTTTTGAACCTTTCTGGGCTTGTAAAGCATAAAGCAATTGTTCCAGGGGTTCATGAAATGCAGAGCTTGGCATACCTGTGTGACATTTCTCTGTTAATCATTCATCCTGCCCTGCCTATTTTCAGAGTAATATGCTGGCCACTTCAGTACAGTTTCCATCCATGAGCACCTGTTTGATGATACTGTAATATCACTTGTGATTCACATATTCATTCTTATCCACATTTGAGGTAATGATCTTTATGTGTATGCACATAAATGCCCCTTGCTTTAACATTACCACAGGTGGAGTGGTGGGGAAATGTATTAGTTATCACATTACCTCTTGCATTGTAAGGGCGTTTAAAGTTTGGTGCAAAATTTGAGAAAAGGTTGGTTGTGACATACCCAAATCATTGCTATTGAAAAGCTGCATTTTACATGAAACATTACAAACACCTTCATTTCAGCAAACATCACAAATATTGGTATGTTTTTATGATTTCATTCTTGTTCATTGCTTCCAAAACATTCCACCTTTCCTGGGATGCCTGTCCCTATCTCTGCCTGAACACCATCTTCTGGCAGCTCCTAGTGAGTTAGGACAGCTTGTGAGCTCTCGGTGAAGTCAGGAGAAGTTTCCTAAATTCTAAGACAAGGACCAAATCTGCAATACTCTGAGATATTTTTGAGCAAGTTAGGACTATTTTCCTTCACCTGAGAAGCTTGATAAACCTGAGTACTGCTCTCAGCTACATATAGTATATATAAACGGGGTTGGATGGCCATCCTGACCAGGAGAAAGGCAGGAGCCAGGCCTGGAAGTGATGACTGGAGTGGATGGATGGACAGCCCACCAGAAGATGCTGCAGGAGATGTGTTATTCTCCTAGATTGCCAGATGGCAGCAGCCCTCCATATCGGTGCCCATTTGGGACCCAGCTGGGGACCATGGGTGCCACAAGTGGGTGCTGCAGGGAGATGAGCTTCCTAATAAGTTGGACTTCTGTATGACCTGGAAGTACTTCAATCAGGCAGTGTCCTTGGCTCCAGAAGTACTCCCAGGTCCTTAATAAAAGGGAGCACACTCCCTTGTCCAGGAAAGTCGGAGCTGGGAGGGCGTAGAGCAACACTCGACTGGAGGAGAGCAGTGCGGTGGTAAGAAGAAGAGAGGTATTGTGGAGAGAGAACCTGTGTTTGTGTGTTTTTGTTACTTTGTGGAGGTGGGTTTAATAAAACCTTCTATTATTTGAACCCAGGACTCTTGGCTTGATCATGTTCAGGGGTTTGGGGTTCACTGACGCCTCCTTTCCATCACAATATATATATATCCTTCCATTATCCAACCCGCTATATCCTAACTACAGGGTCACAAGGGTCTGCTGGAGCCAATCCCAGCCAAGACAGGGCGCAAAGTAGGAAACAAACCCAAGGCAGGGTGCCAGCCCACCGCATATATATATATATATATATATATATATATATATATATATATATATATATATATATATATATATATATATATATATGTGTATATAGCAGATATCCAAGAGGAACAACAGGCATCCTGGCCGG
This sequence comes from Erpetoichthys calabaricus, assembly GCF_900747795.2. Taxonomy (NCBI): domain Eukaryota; kingdom Metazoa; phylum Chordata; class Cladistia; order Polypteriformes; family Polypteridae; genus Erpetoichthys; species Erpetoichthys calabaricus. Next base: position 65,874,920 of record NC_041400.2, on the reverse strand, counting down.
GAAGGAGGATAGTTTCTTACCTGGGCAGAAGGACCGACAGGTTGGCTGGCTGGACAGAGAAACAACTTTATGCCCAGCCGGAGTAATATAACAGATGGGCAAGCAGAAATTGTAGGCTGAGAACAGTTCCATCCCATACAGCTGGTGGCAGTTGTTCTCTGGTACCATCCCAGTTTAGCATTACATGCATAGGTCTGATCGCGATCTTATATTTAGGTAGTTACCTACCAGGTAACGCTTGTGGTTGGACGGCAAGTCAACAAACATTCTCCACACCCTCTCAGTTTTGAGAAGCAGATCATAGACATGTTATATAGTGCCAGTCACCTGTCATGTAAGTGAACTAGCTGCCGTGGTGCAACGTCTGAGGCTTTGCTTCAGGCACTGACATCCAATGTTCGACCCTGCAAGGGGAAGCAAAGGTGCACACCCCTGAGGAGTGGCAATTAGGGCAAAGCACATGTCGTGAACTCTTTGTATTATTTGGCAGGTACTATATAACTTGTCTATGATCTGATTCTCGCAACTGAGAAGGTGTGCGGGACGTTTGCCAACTGGCCAACCACCCACAAGTGTTACCTGATAGGTAACCACCCAAATATCAGATTGTGATCAGACCTACATGCTATAGAGCTGGACAACACATTGTATCCATAAATGACAATGGCAGAGTCTATTGAAAAAGATAGAGAACAATAAAAAAATATAAAGACAACAAGAAATGTAACATATCATAATATTAGGAAAATGTCAAAGAAGAAGTGATGTATTTCTGAATATTATGTTGGATATGTATGAAATATTTCTGAATATTATGGAATAACTATGAAAGCAAGCAATAAACTGGAGTAAAACATTAATATGCATAGTGAAAAACAAACACAAATAATGAATCAATCATACATTCCTGATTGTTATTTTCAATCCCAATAAATTTAATAACTATGTATTCATTCTTCAGATCTAGCATGATACTAGATTTATTTACCAACCATGTAAAATTAACTTAATATGCACTCTACAAGTAATGATTAAAAGAAATATTCCTAGTCACTGTGTCCTCATTATTATGCACTTTAATGAAATTGGCCACATATATACGACCAGACTGCTATAACCAGATTTTGGATGAGATTCAATATCAAAATCCAGTGAATATTTCTGATGTTACTTTGGCACAACTGGCTACAGAATAAAATGCATCTACTGCTCTTTGTTGCTAGTTTTCATTAGGTATTACTACATCTACTGTAGTAGTAATAAACATCAAAAGACAGAATATTAGTGAGCCAGCAGAGCAGTGACAGACATCCATCTTTTGCTCTTAGCAATAAACTTGTCTTTCTTCTTATAACTGCTTAATCCTAAGGACATTTTGATCGAGGTACTTCATTTGTGTTAGACTTGGTGATGAAATAATGCTGGGAATCTAAGGGTACATTGTTTAGATTAGTGAAAAAAATCGAGGCATTGAGCACAATTCTCATTTTGATATTATAAAATAACGGTAATAGTGATAATGGTATTACTTTATTTAATGCATTAGGAAATTGAAAAGATCTTGGTCCATTTTAAAAAACGTTCATGCTGCCAAATGTGACAAAGGTTTGTACTCTCATTCTACTGTGACTTTCATCAATATGACAACGAATGTGCCTCATTGTGTGGTACTGCCTAGAAATCTGTAGGTGAATTTTTTCCTCCCATTTGGAGCTGACAGCATCAAGGCAAGTGATGGTCTGATCAGTTGGATACCACTGAAGCCTACTCCAAAAGTGGATACTCCATGGAAACACTTTAACAGTAAGCAGTAAATAAAAAAAACAAGCAAGAAAATAAATATTTGCCTAATAATTTGGATAACTGCACTGGAATATCTTCATTGTTCAAAACGTAGCAACACTGTAAATAACCTAACCACTCAGAATTCTGACAGCATGAGACGTTCATGAATAGCAGCAACCCTGGATAATGGAAATGACCTTGAAGTTTTGTTGCAGTTTTCCCAGATCACAGTAACAATTTCTTCTTGTCCTGTAGCCTTGGTTCAGTAACTACCATAGACCCAAGCAAGATTTAATTTTGTATTTGCAGACTATTGGTCAATATGAATACTTTTTTATTCTTTCATTTTTGAATCACTAAGAACACTGCAGAATGTTTTCAACGACATCACAAAGCTGCCACAGGACAGATTATCTGTCACAAATCTTAAAAGAGGAAAAAGTCCAACACTGACAGAGATAAAGCAACTGTTTATGTCAATGTGGGAAGACAAAGTTGATTTCCCTTTGTTGAATGAAACAGTGTGGCAACCTGTTAAGAAATGTTAATAGTACCTCAGGATACTAAAATTACAAGCAAGTTTAATTATGCTATGGGTTGCCTTGCTCCATAACAAGGTAGCAATCTGGTGGATATCTGCAATGTTCCACAAGGAAGTTAGAAGGCTTGTGATCCAAATGTTTGAGGCCATCCAGGAAGAGTTAGAGAAAATTCAGTTTAGACTGAAAGAAGGCCAGTAACTCCCCCAACCAGACACCAGGGGGAAGCACACAGTTCATTACCGAGGTGACTGAGAATGTGAGACTGGTTTCAAATATGCAGCTTCCTTGGAGAGCCTTGAGGACTTTGAAGTGCAGTGACTCCAAATGCATTAAATTTATCAACTACAGTGTTAGTGGAGATGTCACTAGACCAGAATATTCACCAACCATATTCATTGGTTACCTAAAAAGACTACATAATTATAAATATACAGTGTTGGATTCTGATAATAAGTTTCTGGACTCTATAACATCTTTAAACTGCCCAAATTGTGTTCTGAAATTTCATGAAAAATGGTTGCCCTTGTTCTTTGTTTTCATAGCTCTATTATAGTATGCACTATCACTCATCTGTGTCAAGTTCAACAGCAAGCAGACCTTATCGAAAAGGTCCACATCTGGCATCATGTCACAGTGAAAGGGCCTACTGTAAGGGTGCTCACCAGTGTGATACCTGGATGTCAACACTAATTAGTCAGAGTTAAATCAGACATTATGAGACCCAGAGGACTTACAGCATACATGTACATTGCCCTAGAACACAAAGGGGGTTCTATTCAGCAGTCACTTTCTGGCCTTAATTAGGAATTTAAAAAAAAGGTGGAGAACAACAAACCACCTAATAATGTCAGCTCTTTTTATGAGTGCACTTTTTGTTTCCTCAAAGCCTTGCACAATCAAAATGTTTTGGACCACATTGTTGCCAAACTAATTCTAGTTTTACTCTCACATCAGTTTTTGCTCAGTTTCCAGGTAGGAAACATCTAAATGTTAAAATATCTACTCTGTTTTCGGATTCAGAAGAATTTAATGTTTAATTCAACCCTCAACAGATTACAATTTCTTAGCTGATTCATTGTTGACAGTTGACCACTTACAAAATGTTCATTTGTAACATATGAAAACTTCTATTTTACATTCTCATTCTTCTTATTTAACTATGTTAACAATACAGAGAAAATTAAATCTGAATTACCTGCAAATAAGGCTTTAGTTAAGAAGCAGCTGTGGTTTACATATAGTTGGTGAGCAATGGAATCAGACGTAAGCCAGCACTAATTATGAAGTCTTCCATTATGGCTATGGAGAAGGAAAGTCGCCATTGGGCAGCTGTATGCCCTTCAGTCATGCTTGGTGGCCCAATAATGAAATAGGAGTAAAGAGGTGTTTACACCTCATGCATACTAGAGGCACCCAGTGTTGTAATGGGATATCACAGAATGCTCAGAAGAGCAGGGAAACTGGGAGCAGTGATTGTGAATTCTGGTCTGGTCTGTGAATTACAGTTATACAGAAAACTGTGAACGGGAAGTGGTTCTGGAGCTAAGGATAAAGTACCCCAGAAGGGGGCGCTGAAACCATTTCAACCTTGTGGGTTAATTGAATATGGAGCCAGGTAAAAAGGAGGAACAAACACTCCACTGAGGGCAGCAAGAAAAGAAGGAGAGAGTTTGACAGAAATATTTCGGCATGATACTTTGGTGGGTAAATGGATAAGCTCCCCCTCCAGACAAGCAGGAGTTCAGCACCCCTGTCTTGGGTCCACACATGCTACAACAGGGCCTCTTAATGTTCATATACTGTAGGTATCAGGAGGTGAGAAGATATACTTGAGTGTGATCCAGGCCTTATTATCTGTGCTATGAATTTTAAGAGTGACACATCATTTTTTTTTTCTACTTTATAGAGTTCGCTAAGCAGGCAGCAAATTATTGTTTTGGACTTAATCGATAGTACACTGTGGATGAATATAGTGCATATCATAAGGTAAATAATAAGCTAATTTTCTCATTTTCAGTATTTAAATGTTTTACTGCAAATTACACTGAGTTAACCAGTGGGGGCACCGCCAAACTCCACACCCAATAACACCCAAAACACATAGCTTCAAATAATGGATTTTTAATCCACCGTGCACTTTGTACAAAGAATCATTGCCAATAATCATACAAAAGCAAAGAAACATTTCTTCTTCTGCCCCCTGTTCTGTGTCTCCTTTTATGGTGGACCTGGAAAGGCTTCTGGTGACCTGGCATGACTTGTAGGAAACACTTTAGTATTGCTTATGAACCAGGGAAGTCCTCCCGTGACAGCACCCACTTCTGGTACCCGGGGGCCTCGACAGTCCTGTACATCCTGACTTCACTTCCCATGAATTCCTGCAGGTGTTCAAGCTGGGACGCCTCCAGCCGATCACTGTCACCTACCGTATAGGGGTTGGAACTGCTCCTGGCCTTGAGCTTCTGCTTGTCCATCCCCTGGTATTTTCCATCTTGGCAAGAGGTCATGCCATCCAGCAGCGATGCCCATCTGTCCTCCATGGCACTAACACAGTAAATAAACAAAGAACTCATATCATTAATAACTTTGCCAATGGAAGTTAAGCCAGATAAGAGATTACAACAGCCACCATTATTAAAGAACAAGCATAGTGGCACTGAGGTTAGAACTGCTACCTCAAAGATACCAAATCCTGTGTGTAGTTTGACTTTCTATCCGTGTCTTTGTGGATTTACATCCTGTTTCATGCTGGAGGGAAGTCAGTGTATTTGACAACCATGACCATTCTTCTGCAGCTTCAACTGAGGCTGGCTTGAGATGAATTAAGGCCAACTCTTCTAAAATTTAAAGTTTCCATACAAAAATAAAAGAATTCCTAAGTCAGATGTATAACCCCTTCAAAAATGGTATTGATCTGACAATCACAGACAAATCCTGGTAATTCATATAATGCAGTGTGAGTTCTTACAATATGAAAGACATTATTGCAAGAATGTAATTTTCTCTGCTAGGTAGAGTAAAGCTCAATTTACCAAAGCATTCATTTTTCTGTTCATGTGTGCTCCATCATATTTACTAGCAGATGATTAATTTTTGCCACAGCATTATCCATCATAAAAAGGAACTTTTTCACAGATGTAATTGCTGTGACTGTTGTTGATTCAAAAATAATTTGTGCTGTACTTGTATTGTAATCACACATCACCCTGCCTGCCCCATTGAGAAAATCGAATGCCACCCTAGTAAATTTGTCCTGAATTTGACAAACTGAGCTATTTACTGTGATATTCTTAGCAACTGGTAGACAGAGTGTGGATGTCAAAAATATGTCATGTTCACAGTGTATTTTTATTTTGCTATTTAATAATATTAATGCATTTCAATTCTTATACTTTTTTGCATTGTTTTAGGTAGTAAAGTTTTTCATATAACCTAGTATTTTGAACTCTGATCGGACATAAATGTTCAACTCAGCATTGAAATTACACCTATTTTAGTAAATAGCAGAAGAAATTTTATTTTAATTTTCACTGTATTATGTGATCTTTTTCAAAAACTTCACTTTCACCTTTAGTTCCTATAAACAGTGAAGTAACAGCTAATACTCACTACTGGTATTATGAAATCAATCAGATTGTTATTTAATGCATTGATATTTCATTATACTATTAATAATCTCTCCTCAAAAAATATATGATTTAGTCTCACTGAAGCCATATTTATAATACAGTATATACGTCTGGAGACAAACACTAGAGAATTTTTTTTAAAACTAGGTGTGAACAAATTAGATGGTTTATTGAGTGTCACATTTCTAAACCAATCCAATGCCTCATGAAGGTAACGCTCAAAATAGGGTGGTGATTTTAAACTGCAAAGATCAGAGGTTCTCTCGTTAATCTGGTCAGACAAACAACAAGTTTCTGTTTATAATGAATTGCCTATAGTCGAATAGTCTCTTAAAAAACCGTATTAGATATATGCACTCACCAGCCACTTTATTAGGTACACCTGTTCAACTGCTTGTTAACACAAATATCTAATCAGCCAATGACACGGTAGCAACTCAATGCATTTAGGCCATGTAGACATTGTCAAGACAACCTGCTGAAGTTCAAACTGAGCATCAGAATGGGGAAGAAATTTAATGTAAGTGACTTTGAATGTGGCGTGGTTGATGGTGTCAGATAGGCTCTCATCAGAACTTCAGAAACTGCTGATCTACTGGGATTTTCATACACAACCATGTCTAGAATTTACAGACAATGGTCCGAAAAAGGGGAAATATTCAGTGAGCTGCAGTTCTCTGGGCAAAAATGCATTGTTGATGCCAGAGGCCAGAGAAGAATGGCCAGACTGGTTAGAACTGATAGAAAGGCAACAGTAACTCAAATAACCATTTGTTACAACTGAGGTATGCAGAAGAGGTACACTAGGTGCCACTCCTGCCAGCTAAGAACAGGCAACTGAGGCTAAAATTTGCATGGGCGCACCAAAATTCGACAATCGAAAACTGGAAAAATGTTGCCTGGTCTTGATTTCTGCTCTGACATTCAAATGGTAGGATCAGAATTTGGCATCAACAACATGAAAGCATGGATCTATCTGGTGTGGCATGGGGGATATTTTCTTGGTACACTTTGGGCCCCTTAGTACTAACTGAGCATTGTTTAAATGCCACAGCTTACCTTACCTTCTGATCATTACTTCCAGCAGCATAAAACACAATGTCACAAAGCTCAGTTCATTTCAAACTTGAACATGTTTTCTGAACATGACAGTGAGTTCACTGTAATCAAATGGCCTCCACAGTCACCAGATCTCAATCCAACAGAACACCTTTGGGATGTGGTGGAATGGGAAATTTGCATCATGGATGTGCAGTCGACAAATCTGTAGCAGCTGCGTGATGCTATCATGTCAATATGGACTATAATCCCTATTTCCAGCACATTGTTGAATCTATGCCAAGAAGAAGTATGGCAGTTCTGAAGGCAAAAGGGGGTCCCACCCAGTACTAGCAACGTGTACCTAATAAAGTGGCTGGTGAGTATATATGTGTGTTGTGTGTGCCAAGAGCACAATCTAGAAATACAGTAATCCCTCCTCCATCGCGGGGGTTGTGTTCCAGAGCCACCCGCGAAATAAGAAAATCCACAAAGTAGAAACCATATGTTTATATGGTTATTTTTATATTGTCATGCTTGGGTCACAGATTTGCGCAGAAACACAGGAGGTTGTAGAGAGACAGGAACGTTATTTAAACACTGCAAACAAACATTTGTCTCTTTTTCAAAAGTTTAAACTGTGCTCCATGACAAGACAGAGATGACAGTTCTGTCTCACAATTAAAAGAATGCAAACATATCTTCCTCTTCAAAGGAGTGCGTGTCAGGAGCACAGAATGTCACATAGATAGAGAAAACAATCTCTAGCAAACAAATCAATAGGGCTGTTTGGCTTTTAAGTATGCGAAGCACCGCGGCACAAAGCTGTTGAAGGCGGCAGCTCACACCCCCTCCGTCAGGAGCAGACAAAGAGAGAGAGAGAGAGAGAGACAGAGTTTGTTTTTCAGTCAAAAATCAATACGTGCCCTTCGAGCTTTTAAGTATGCGAAGCACTGTGCAGCATGTCGTTTCAGGAAGCAGCTGCACAAAAGATAGCAACGTGAAGATAATCTTTCAGCATTTTTAGACGAGCGTCCGTATCGTCTAGGTGTGCGAACAGCCCCCCTGCTCAATCCCCATACGTCAGGATCACAGATAGTCAGCGCAAGAGAGAGAGAAAAGTAAGCAATCTAGCTTCTCAGCCATCTGCCAATAGCGTCCCTTGTATGAAATCAACTGGGCAAACCAACTGAGGAAGCATGTACCAGAAATTAAAAGACCCATTGTCCGCAGAAATACGCGAACCAGCAAAAAATCTGCGATATATATTTAAATATGCTTACATATAAAATCCGCGATGGAGTGAAGCCGCGAAAGGCGAAGCGCGATATAGTGAGGGATCACTGTAAGTATATATGGTGGCTGTCTATGACACCTAATTGAATGTACAGATGAAGAAGAAAGTTGTAGGAAAATCAAAAGAAAGTATCTCCCTACACTAAGACTCCATCCTTTCTTCCTCTACTGTTTGATCTGTCTCTTCGTTCACAGTGAAGATTAACTTTCTCAAATAATGGAACTTGCTATCAGTATCTGTAATATCTACGACCGTTTCCATTTCTAATGCAAATTCGTGTTTAGTTTGTCAGAAAACCTGTTTGCTAACTTTATTACAATTACTTTACATGAAATTTGAAAACATTTTAGCAGTCATGTTCTACAAATTATGATTGCATTTGTGTATAATTTTAATATGTTATACAAAAGGTTTAATTTCTGTTCTGTCATGTTTGCTTATTTTAATACATTTCTTGTTTTGCTGTACATAAATATAACTGGTGAAAACAATCAACTGTGAAATGCAAAAGGGTCAGAGGGTTAATTTTTTGATTAGTCCATTAAATTTCTAAACCTGCTTCTTCAATTTCAAGGTCATAATGAGCACAAACCTGTCCCAGTAACATCTTGTGCAAGACAAGAATAATGAATGAAACATCAGTCGTTTACAAAGCACATGCATTGGCATACATCAAACCAAAGTCCAGATCACGGTGTGTGTGGAAGGTCGCCCATATGAACACGAATAGTAGAAAGAACGGCTAAACTTATTTATTTATTTATTTTTAAAATAATCTATATTCAGTATATGTGGTGGGCTGGCGCCCTGCCCGGGGTTTGTTTCCTGCCTTGCGCCCTGTGTTGGCTGGGATTGGCTCCAGCAGACCCCCGTGACCCTGTAATTAGGATATAGCGGGTTGGATAATGGATGGATGGATATATTCAGTATAATAAGAAGTCAGAAATACAATACAATCAATTAACACACAATGAACATATTTTATGAAAGAAAAACATATTTACAATATCATTTTTTTCTTCCAATGAACTCCATAAAGCATTACATAATACCTCTTGCCCCACACATATTATAACAAAAAAAACTTTAATAAATCAAAAATAAATGCTTTAAACCGCTACTTCATCATTATGCTACTCCTTGTACTCCACTCATATTTCCAAACAACTGTTTAACAGTTTGAAAATATATTCTTCTCTTCTTCTACAACATTACATTCTCAACTACTCCACAAATACTATTAACAAAAGTTTAAAAAATCTAAAATTACACCTCTAATACTTTTTCTTCACTTAACACTCCCCCTTCTCTGTACATACTTGCAGTCAATTGCTTGACATATCAGAAATAAAAAAAGTCAATATTATTAGCTTAACATCACCTAAATATATACACACATATATGTTATTTGGATGTTGCATATATTTATTGCGGCACAGTGGTGCAGAGGTAGCGCTGCTGCCCTGCCGTAAGGAGACCAGAGTTCGCATCCCTGGTCCTCCTTGCATGGATTTTGTACATTCTCCCCATGTCTGGGTGGGTTTCCTCCAGGTGCTTCAATTTTCTCCCACTGTCCAAAGACATGCAGGTTAGGTGAATTGGCAATGCTACATTGGCCGTAGTGTGTGTTTCGTGTCTGTGTGTTTTTGCCCTGCAATGGACGGGTGCCCTGTCTCGGGTTTGTTCCTGCGTTACGTCTTATGGTGGCTGAAATTGGCTCCAGCACCACTTGTGACTCTGGTCTGGATTAAGTGGGTTAAAATTGACATATATTTCTTTATCTCTATATATATTTATTTATTTAAAAAGCTTCTGTAAAAGGCCAAATTTGACCTAGAGACAAATAATTTACTGTACATTCTATCTATCTATCTATCTATCTATCTATCTATCTATCTATCTATCTATCTATCTATCTATCTATCTATCTATCTATCTATCTATCTATCTATCTATCTATCGCAATACACATGCATATGTGAGACAACCTTAGGGCTCATCCATCCATCCATCCATCCATCCATTTTCCAACCCGCTGAATCCGAACACAGGGTCACGGGGGTCTGCTGGAGCCAATCCCAGCCAACACAGGGCACAAGGCAGGAACCAATCTTGGGCAGGGTGCCAACCCACCGCAGGACATACACAAACACACCCACACACCAAGCACACACTAGGGTCAATTTAGAATCGCCAATCCACCTAACCTGCATGTCTTTGGACTGTGGGAGGAAACTGGAGCGCCCGGAGGAAACCCACGCAGACACGGGGAGAACATGCAAACTCCACACAGGGAGGACCCGGGAAGCGAACCCAAGTCCCCAGGTCATCTACTAGTAATTACACTCCAAGCCAGCGGGTGTCATTGTCATTTAATGCTATCTCTCTTCCTACCTCCGCAGAATGAATGATTGAGAAACATCCCATCAATAACATCACTTACGTCCCCTAGCCTCCTGAACCCACATTTTCTGCTCTGTTTTCATGAAAACCGACTCCACCACCATCTTGGAGCAGTCCTATTATTGTGTGCTATTTTCAAAGATTCAGTATCTCTCAATTATACTGGGGTCCCCTAGGTACCCCAACTCTTTATGACTTGTTGTCCTTTTCATTTGTATCATTTATCTATAAGTACAGATGAACATAACTAAAGAATAGTCAATAACATGCATACATAAGTAAAGAAAACCCACCCCCTCTATACTCCAAAAGTTCTTCACACTTTTAATAAAAATGACCAGTTTAAGACTAAATCAACACTCTCAGTAGAACATAAAACTCATCCAATTTGCCATATTTCACAGAATCTTTCAGTGCTATTAACTAGTTTATAATAAGTAAACCTGAGCTTCAATCTGCATTTTACATTAGTGTTTTTCTTTGTTCCTTGTTGTATTTAGTATCACTAATTTTTGTCTGGGGCGGGATGGTGGTGCAGTGGTAGCGCTGCTGCCTTGCAGTAGGAGACCCGGGTTCGCTTCCCAGGTCCTCCCTGTGTGGAGTTTGCATGTTGTCTGCGTGGGTTTCCTCCAGGTACTCTGGTTTTCTCCCACAGTCCAAAGACATGCAGGTTAGGTGCATTGGTGATTCTAAATTGACCCTAGTGTGTGGTTGGTGGGTTGGCGCCCTGCCCGGGGTTTGTTTCCTACCTTGTGCCCTGTGTTGGTTGGGATTGGCTCCAGCTGACCCCCATGACCCTGTAGTTAGGATATAGTGGGTTGGATAATGGATGGATGGAATTTTTGTCTGTCCTAACAGTAGATTCCCAGTAGTGCACTTGTTATCATCTTTTTGCTTTACTCCAAAAATAAAATATACTTTCATATATTTCATCCCTAAACCACCAAGAAGAAAAGCAAGAAACGTAGGTAGAGGCTTCAAACACACATAAATGAAGAAATGTTGGTTTCTGTCATGTAATAAAATTGACAGTAATACTGAACACTAACGGAGTTTCAAACCCAGCCCCCCTGGACTTTCAGGAAGTTGGGATGAACACTCCATCATTGTATCGCTATATCTTATCTTCAATCAGAGATAACAATGGAATTTATTCAGTTTGACAAAAAGAGGCTTTTCATTAAAAGGGCTAATAGAAAGGCAGAATCAACTGAGATACTGTTAACAAATAAACAGACTTCAACTTTAAAAAGAGACAAAGCTATATTTAACTGCAGAAGAGCTTCTGTTATCTATCTGACTTCCAAGAAGCTGTCATAAAGTGCCCCAAACTGTAAGACTGAGGGATTCAAGACATAGTGTGAAGAAAAATGCAGAATTGGCTTAAACTCAAAGCAGATGGCCAAGTTTTAAGGATCACTGTCTGAATAAGAAGATGTCATAAATTATGTCCTGTAGAATTCAGTGCTGGACCACTATTTTTTTATAATAAATGGTCCCCACAGTGCACCCTACTGCTTTTCTAAGAGGCTTTTCTTTCCTCTGCCCCCTTTAATCATTAGCTCGGTTTTGGATTTCAATTTAAGAGCAGTAGACATCCAATTCACCACCTACAGCCATTGGTATTTCCTATGAGCTCTGGTCACATTGAAATCTGTGCACTTAACTCTTCATATGTAATTGTTTGCTCACACAACAACAAATAGTATCTTGTGTTGTATCATGGTGTAACCAATGTTTTTTTTTTGTTTTAGCACTTGATACTTTTTGAATTGTTGGTTTCCAAGAGTTTTTTTGTATCTGAGTAGCACAAGAAGGATTATTAACTTTCGGTCTGTAGTTGTAAAAAATCAAGTTGCTATATCACATTTAGAAAGTGCATTTGAGATTTGAATGAATATTTCAGTAAATGGCAGGTTTTTTGGTGGTTAAAAGCGCTCAGAAAAAACATTCTTTAAGCTTTGCAGTATTTATTTATGACATGTTAATAGGACATACATGTAACTGTTTAGTTCCTTGTTTGCCTTAGTAATCAGAATAAGGTGTCATAAAGTAAAATTGCAGTAAATAATAATACTGAATAAATGTAAAAAATATGTGTTGCTCCTTGAGGGCTATGTGAACAATTAATCTTTTATGGGTAAAATGTATTAAAGATATTTGTATTTGAGAAAGAAAATGATCCTATTCATACGTTTTATGTTTGGTTTGTGGAAGAGGATGAGTGTTAAACTAAACAGGAATAAAGACAGACAGAAACCATGTAATGGTTTGTATGTTGACGGCCATATTTAATAAATTTTGCTGAGTTTTTAAGATGTATGTTACATCGCTATAGGAGGAATCAGGAGTCCATAGAGGTAACATGTAAAATTGTAAATATTCAGGCTGGAATTTCATTTTACATTGTTTCTTATATTATTTTTAATGTTTTTACATTTTATACTAAATGGATAGACGGTTTACATATCACTAAATCTCAAAATCACTAAAAATCCTTAACATGTAGCACCTTTCACAGTATGAACATAAGACAAAAAGAACTGATTCAGAGTTGAGTGTCCATCAGAATTAAGTGGCACTATGAGCGGATCTTGTACACACCTGGGGCCAATTTAGCATTGCCAGACCACCTAACCTATACGACTTTTTACTGTGGGTGGGAACTGGAGAACGCAAAAGACACCCATTCTGACACAGGGAGAACATTCAGGTTCCTTGCAGGACCCACCAAGGACACAGAAGGGCTCTGTAGGGCTTCAGCCCTACCGTTGTGCCACTGTGCCACCCACAAAAATACTTATTTACAGGGAAAGCAGATAATGAATGCAAAAGAGAAAAAAAACAATAAATATAATAAATCCAGTTCAATTTATTTTTATATAGTCCCCTTCTCAGTGGATAAGGAGAGACACATTTAGCATGTTCCCTGAAAATGGCAATATTGAACAATAAGCTAAACTGTTAAATTATTTTCACCTAAATGTTAATTCCAGAGATAATCTGAAATTCCACTCTTTTAACAAACTTGCCTCCATTACAGTTACTGTGTACCTCCTAATGTTCACAATTGCACTTGCATGTCAAATAACATTTTTGCCCTACTGTGAACATGAAGAGAATATATAAACTCCATTCCAACAGCATATAGACTAGAAACTTTAAGGCAGTATTGATAGCCTCTGTACGTCTGTGCCCCTTGTTCTTTATTTTTATTATTGCTGCATGATTAATTGGCGTTGGGTCCTACATTTCACCCTATGTATCTGTTTATCTGTCCTTTCATTACTGGACCTGCTCCAATTCTAGGGTCGTGGAGATTTATTATTATCAATATTTCCAATGTTTATTTAATTACCTAAAACCTCTGTGACCCGGGGTTAGAGTATGTTCACTGTCCCTCTTGCATGCTGTAAAAGGTGTCTTAAGAAGTTTGCCATCAGGAAGGGCATCCAGCTGTAAAAATGTATGCTCCAACAGCCACTTTAGAAGGGAGGGGGGCAACTGGCCAACCAGAAAATGGACGTTAAACAGAGAGCGAGAGAGACAGAGAGGTATTTTATTACCCTGACCAAAGGGAAAAATTAGAACATAAACAATACATTTGAGTCTTGGCAAAACAGTGCAAAGTTAACAGTTGATTGAGAATAACAATCTTTGGCAGTGTGAAAGAAGTTTAGAATAACACTTAGTAGTATGAGAAGATGGAAAAAGCAATAATAATAATAATAATAATAATTAATAATTATGTCTCTTTTAGGAAATATAACTTTTATCAAAAGAACAACTGGAGGCAGTTGTAGCTGGTTACTGTTTTACAAAGTAATAAGCTTAAAATGAAAAACAAAAGCTTATTTTACATAGTAAACTTGTTTTTGGTTGCTGGTTTAATGATTTATGCTGTTTTGCAGCTCAGTTGCAGATGGAGCTTAAAACAGGAATAATACAAATCTTATCCTGACAAAGAACACCAACATCGATACATCAGTCCAGAAGGGTGGCATTTTAGGGATGCCAGGCTGTCTGGAACAGTTGGGAGTGGTGACACAGCTCATTAGGAAGAGAACAGAGGTACCCTTGTTGTGTTGTGGCTCAATTTAGCGAATGCTTAATGGAATTATTCCTCACAAGCTGGTGCAGCTTACATTGACTAAACATCATGTCCCTAGCAAGATTCAAGAGCTCATTGCTGATTATTATAACAAGGGTCTCTTCAGGAGCAATAACATAAAGATGGCACAAGATAGAGGTTTGCATCATTACAGGGGTTCTATCTATGTGGTACTATTTTCCCTTGCCAGAAACTGCTGAACCACAGTGCAGAGAGCCCATAATGAAGTCTGCACAAAGGCAACTACCCATTAGGGCTTTCATGGATGACCTCACAGTCACCACAGAATCAGTCCCAGGCTGCAAGAAGATGAAAAAGCTGGTGCAATGGGCTAGGATGCATTTAAAACCAGCCAAATCAAGATTCATGGTGCCGAGGATGGCAAGGTGGAGGTCAAGTTCCAGTTTACCATTGTTGGCACAGCAATCCCACGGAGAAGTCAGTTAAGAGCTAGGTCAAAGTTTTTGACAGCTCACTGAGGGACTCAGCATCCATCCAGTCAGCTTGTACTGAGTTGGATGGCTGCCGGAAAGCCATGGACAAGTGTGACCTACCAGGCAAATTCAAAGCCTAGATCTACCAGCACAGCCTTCTACCCAGAATCCTGTGGCCCCTGCTTGTTTACACAGTCCCACTCTCAACTGTTGAGGCCCTGGAGAGAAAGGTTAGTAACCACCTCAGGAGATAGTTGCAGCTGTCAAAGAACCTGAGCAGCATTTCATTCTACAGACATAATAACAAACTTCAGCTGCCCTTTAAATACTTGGAGGAAGAATTTAAGATATCAAGAGTCAGAGAAATGTTACAGTACAGAGACTCAAGTGATCCAATGGTGGCCAATGCAGGGATCCAAGTGAAGACTGGTAGGAAGTGGAAGGCAGAGGATGCTGTTCAGGTAGCAGAGGCAAGGCTGCATCACAAAAGGCTGGTTGGAATGGTCACTCGAGGCTGATCTGGACTAGGATCCTTTCCAAACCCCCAATCAGATACCTCCAGTGGGAATGAATGGTGCCACTTAGTTTAGGAGCAAGTGAGAGCAGTAGTGCAGGATCGGAGATCCTGCAAGGCCATGGAAATGAAGCAGCAGGGAACTTGGACTAGATGGGAGAGGAAATTGACATGGTTTGAGCCTCACTGCATCAGATTTCTCATTCAGGCAGTATACAACTTTCTTCCAAGCCCATCAGATCTGCACAAATGGGGCATAGCAGAGTCACCAGCATGCCTATTGCATGTGTTCCAAGTTAGGAACTCTAGAACACATCCTTACAAGGGCACTTGGAGAGGGAAGGTATCGATGGAGGCACGATCAGGTCCCGAAGACTATTACTGTCACCATCAGCACAGGACTTGAGTGGGTGAAGCGCTGCCAACCCTCCAAGAAGACCATCACCTTTAGAGCTGGAGAACTGCCAAATCCAGCCAAGACAGCATCACCTTCAGGCATCTTGGCATCAGCAAGAGACTGGCAATTATTGGTAGAGCTCAGACAGCAGTTGAATTTCCCCAGCCACATTGCAGCCACGACCCTACAACATGATATAGTCCTTGCATTTGAACCCACTAAGCAAGTCATACTGCTGGAATTAACAGTCCTTTGGGAAGATCACTTGCACAAAGCCTTAGAAAGGAAGCTGTCCAAGCTTGCAGAACTAGTCAGTCCTCGCAGCATTGATACTAAAGTGACACAAATTGTGCTATATTTTATTGTTGATTAAGAAAATTACAGAATTCAAAAGTGTGTCTTTGTACAGGTTTGTCTCCTTTGATTGCCTGGGATCTCATCCAGTGTCAGCTCCAACTTGAGTCCATTTGCTGGAGGGTTAGGTTCCATTTCTTGTAAACCCAATAATCTGTTTGTATACCCAGTCATCTATTTTACTAGAAGGAGTTATCCAGAAGGGTGGCACGGTGGCGCAGTGGGTAGTGCTGCTGCCTCGCAGTTGGGAGACCTGGGGACCTGGGTTCACTTCCCGGGTCCTCCCTGCGTGGAGTTTGCATGTTCTCCCCGTGTCTGCATGGGTTTCCTCCGGGTGCTCTGGATTTTACTCCCACAGTCCAAAGACATGCAGGTTAGGCAGATTGGCAATTCTAAATTGGCCCTGGTGTGTGGGTGTGTTTGTGTATGTCCTGCGGTGGGTTGGCACCCTGCACTGGATTGGTTCGTGCCCTGTGTTGGCTGGGATTGGCTCCAGCAGACCCCCGTGACCCTGTGTTCGGATTCAGCGGGTTGGATAATGGATGGATGGATTTATCCAGAAGGTTTGCGGGAATTAGAAGTTGCCCCAAGAGCATTAGGCTGTAATTATAGCCAACTGCTGAGGTCAATCTTATTTCTTAGTGTTTCTGTTGTTCCTGGAATTATATCAAAGTTATCAATCCAGGGCAGTCATTTGCCTGCTTCAACCAATAGGCCTCTAACATCGTAAATCATTATAATCTGCACTAAACAGTATTCCAAATGCCCCCTTGGAAGAAACCCACAACCATTACTTCATAATTCAGAAAATGCATATGAAAGCCACAGAGTTTACCAGAAAAATAAATCTATCATTATTTCAATTCCTAAGATAAGCAGTTCTTTTTTTTTTCAATCTCGAATCACTACTAACTGATTTGAAATGATGTGCCTTTGTGTATGTGATGTCAAAGGCTAACTTTAAACATGATTGGTTGAATGGAAATAACTATTATAGCCAACATTTTAGAGAGGTGATACAAATTCTAAAAATATTATAGAAGGCCATGTTTAAAGTTTCAGTAACAAAAGAACCTGAGGAGAGCGGGTCGACCCTTCTCTGTTTCTGAACAGTGAAAGTAGCTCACAGTATCAATGATGAAATAATTGTATTTGCCTATAATTAATTCAGTAAGTATTTGAGTATAGATTTACTCTTTCAGTGCTTCTACAACGCATAAAATCCTTTTCAGTTTTACACTGAGGGATAATCACTTTGTTTTCATAACCAATTGTGTGATTCTCGTATATTGAAATACAGTTTATTATTTGTTTTACAGTGAACACAGTCATGGTCATTTCTAATAAAGGGTTTACTATTGTTGTATGCTTACTTTTTTTTAACTTTTAGAAATGTATCAAAAATTTCAGAATGTGTCATGTTGAAATGACAATTTACAGCCACTAAATAACATTGTAATTTATTGTGTGGCATGTCCAAAAATTCACTAACATTTTCTTCTTATCTCTCCATTTATAAAGTGATAAGGTGTCTGGGACCTCATTTAAAAAGCTTGCTTACACACAGAAAGATGCTTGAAATGTGCATACCTAACTTTCCACACAAATTCCAAGGATTTATAAAAGAAAAATAGTCAAAATATTGGCAAGAGGTCAAAATCTAAAGGCAAAATAAAGCTTGAGATGGCACAGCTATGTTATGAAATTCAAAAATTTGGAGTGCAACATGGCCATCTTTTATACCAGACATATCGTATCATCCCATGCTGTGTGCCTTGAGTCACATGACTGGCAATCTCCATGCCAACTATAAACATCGTGCGACCATATCTGGAGGACTATGTACAGATCTGGTTGTATTGTTACAAAAATGACATGTAATTTCTATAAGCTGTGAAGCAGAAACCCTCACTAAAGGGAATTAAACCCCTTAAGACGTGACCAGAGAAGAATGCATTCAAACCAAATCCATTTTTTCAAATTCGCAAAAGCATCTGCAAAAATTGATCAATTGACATTATTTAACATAGACAGTGAAACACATCACTGAAAATTTGGATGAAGTCTGCTTAAGACTGTACACTGAAAGTACTTCTTTGCACAAAAAATTAGTGGAATCTGGAACTAGCCAACATTTTAGGTAAGTGAATTCCAAATTCTTGAAATATTTTTTTAAAGTGATTGGAAGAAATATTGGGGTATCTTTGCACTTAGGTAACAAAGTCAGTTTGATGGACTGAATGGCCCTGTCTCATTTTTCAAAAATTTTATGTTCTTTCATTCTAAGCATTGTATAACTAAGGTATGCATTTACTCTTATGTCATTATTATGTATATGGTTCTTTATTAATGACTTAGAATAAAAAACATGTTACAACACACAAGCATAATCTTCAAGTTGGGCATTTTGCGATCAAAGATTGGGTGAAACAGCTACTACAGGTAATCAATATGTATCCATCGTAGAAACAAACAAGTTAGATTTTTTAAATTTTAATCATTAAAATCCTGCATAAAATGTACACATGTAAGTGTTTATTTATTTCTTTAGTATATTCCTTACTTAGAGCCTGGTATTAATTGAAGTTAAAAATTCAGCATGGTCTATGAAAATCTCTTCAATGCACTAGGAAACCTAAACAGTTGTCTACTTGCAGTTAGGAAGAAACCATTTAGATGAGTTGCATGAATCTTGAAAGTACACAGGAAAGTAATTTAAAATCTGATCTTCATCTATTTTATAAATTCATGTATATTTAATAGAAAATAGCTTTATAGTGGATGTTTTAACATTATTAACTGACATAATTCAGGTCACCAAATTGACAAACTAAACAGACCTGAAGTGTGAAAGCTGAGCAGCAATGCAGGACAATAGAATGTTTTGTATAGTTGGTCAGTTTGCAGCTTTACATCTTCTGATTCCCATAGGAATTGACCTTTAGCTTGTACAATATCTTTCCTGTGTTTTGAGAAACTGTAAAAGTTCCAGCCTCTTGGCTAACAGATAATAAGCAAGGTTTGTACATTTAATTTGGACAAGAAGCAACCAGTGACAGTGTGAATAAAAGTCTCAATTCAGGCTTCTGTTCAGTTTTTAGATTAGTTCAGTTGATTCTTTGTTACAAGAATGGAGTGTTTGGTTCATTTGCTGCTTTTCTGATACTTTGAGGTGTGCCATGGACATTTAATTGGAGTGTGTTCTATCTGTTTAGCTGCTGGGCACTTTCTAAGTACTGTAGCTCTGTCTCCAGGTGGAAATCTTTCTTTTCATTTCTCAATTGATATGTAATCTATAAGAATTTGGACCATCTGGGAACTGTCATCTGGGACTGCATGAAAGCTGCATGACCCCCCAAGTTTGTATTGCTTATATTTGCTACTATTAGTTATTATGCCAATGAATATAATTTTTAAGTAAAAGCTTAAACTCCATGTCTCCATCTGATTATTCATTACTAGGCATTGCTGAGAGGCTATTATTGGTAATTTCTTGTCTAGCTGCAGTCCCCTTAATGCCGTGAGTGGCAGCCTTTTCAGCAGCTCCGTGTATGACTGTATATGTATGTGTACTTTTCTACTTTTATTTTTCTATTTTTATTTATTGATCACTCCTATTACTTTATTTTATGTGGATTCGTTCCCTGGACACACTTACTTTTACAACGTGGGCATGGATTTTTACACGCCGAGACTCGCCTATTCAAGTACTCAACTTCGAGCGCTGAGAACAAATGCCAGTGCCGGTGTGGTTCCATATTTACCCGACGAGGTAAGAAGGCGGTATCGTGGCAGCAGAGCCGGCACTAAGCTAAAAATGAAGTGGCTTGTGAGAAAGTGGCGTTTCAAGCCTTCGTTGCCTTCTGTGATTCTGGGGAATGTGAACTCAATCTCAAATAAGATCGACGAACTGGCTGCGCTGGTGAAAAATGTCAGGACCTACAGAGAATGCAGTTTGTTGTGTTTTTGCGAAACCTGGCTAAATAACACCATCCCAGATGCCAACGTGGAGCTACCCGGGTTTAGCACAGTTAGAGCGGACAGAGATGCAAGTACCTGTGGGAAGCACAAAGGAGGAGGACTCGCTCTCTATGTTAATACACGGTGGTGTAACTCTGGAAATGTTAACGTCAAAATCTCCACTTGCTGCAGGGATATCAAACTGTTGGCCGTAAGTTTACGTCCCTACTACTTGCCCAGAGAGTTTGGACATGTCATTGTTGTCATCGTGTACATCCCTCCTCGGGTGGACGTGGAGTCAGCGAGCGACATCATCCATTCTGCTGTTGCTAAGTTACAAGTGCAGCACCCTGAGGCGCTTGTGCTAATCGCTGAAGACTTTAACCATGTGACGCTGGACAAAACATTACCTGCATTCTCCCAGTATGTGGACTGTAACACCCGGGGAAATAAGACTATTGATTTACTGTATGCAAACGTTAAAGATGCATACAGCGCCACCCCGCTGCCTGCGCTTGGGAAAGCAGATCATAACCTGGTTCTGCTTCAGCCTCACTATAAACCAAAAGTGAGAGTCCTACCTGTAACCACACGATCATTCAAGAAGTGGACCCCGGAGGCTGAGAATACTCTGAGAGAATGTTTTGGAACTACAGACTGGGATATCCTGCAGGGATCTCATAGTGAGAACATTGAGGAAGTTGTTGACTGCACTACTGACTACATCAACTTCTGTATGGACATTGTAGTTCCAGTAAGAACAGTACGCTGCTATGCTAACAACAAGCCATGGATTACAAGTGAAATCAAGGGCCTTTTGAACCAGAAGAAAAGGGCTTTTAAAGATGGTGATCAGCATGAGCTCAAGCGCGTGCAGAAGGAACTCCGAGCCCAGCTCAGGGCGGAGAAGGAGCAGTACAGGAGAAAGCTGGAGCAGAAGTTGCAGAATAACAGCATGAAGGAAGTGTGGGATGGGATGAAGATCATCACTGGCTGCAGCTCGAAGCGGAGTACCACCATCGAGAGAGATGTGAAGAGAGCAAACCAAATGAACAACTTCTTTAACAGGTTTGACCACCCTAACCCACTCTCACTCACACCTCGGAGTATTGCACCCTCCACACATCCTTCTGCTGATACCAGCATAGGAAAGACATCCCCACCCATAATTACAACAGCGCAAGTGAGCAGAGAGCTGAGGAGACTTCGTGCCAGCAAAGCAGCGGGTCCAGATGGAGTATCGCCACGACTGCTGAAGGTCTGTGCATCGGAGCTGGGGGGTCCTCTACAGTGCATCTTCAACCTGAGCCTGGAACAGGGGAGAGTCCCGAGGCTTTGGAAAACATCTTGTATCACCCCAGTCCCAAAGGTATCATGTCCTAGTGAGCTGAATGACTTTCGGCCTGTTGCTCTGACATCACATGTGATGAAGACCATGGAGAGGCTGCTGCTTCACCACCTTAGGCCACAGGTTCAACACGCCCTTGACCCTCTGCAGTTTGCATATCAGGAGAAGGTGGGAGCGGAGGATGCCATCATCTACATGCTACACCAATCCCTCTCTCACTTGGACAGAGGCAGTGGTGCTGTAAGAATTATGTTTCTAGACTTCTCTAGCGCCTTCAACACAATCCAACCTCTGCTCCTTAGGGACAAGCTGACAGAGATGGGATTAGATTCATTCCTAGTGGCATGGATCGTGGACT
This sequence comes from Erpetoichthys calabaricus, assembly GCF_900747795.2. Taxonomy (NCBI): domain Eukaryota; kingdom Metazoa; phylum Chordata; class Cladistia; order Polypteriformes; family Polypteridae; genus Erpetoichthys; species Erpetoichthys calabaricus. Next base: position 65,852,750 of record NC_041400.2, on the reverse strand, counting down.
ATCTTAAAGACAGACCTCAGTATGTGCGTCTTGGGAACTGCACGTCTGACATTGTGGTCAGCAACACAGGAGCGCCACAGGGGACTGTACTTTCTCCGGTCCTGTTCAGCCTATATACATCGGACTTCCAATACAACTCGGAGTCCTGCCACGTGCAAAAGTTCGCTGATGACACTGCTATCGTGGGCTGCATCAGGAATGGGCTGGAGGAGGAGTATAGGGACCTAATCAATGACTTTGTTAAATGGTGCGACTCAAACCACCTACACCTGAACACCAGCAAAACCAAGGAGCTGGTGGTTGATTTTAGGAGGCCCAGACCCCTCATTGACCCAGTGATCATCAAAGGTGACTGTGTGCAGATGGTGCAGACCTATAAATATCTGGGAGTGCAGCTGGATGATAAATTAGACTGGACTGCCAATACTGATGCGCTGTGCAAGAAAGGACAGAGCCAGTTATACTACCTTAGAAGGCTGGCGTCCTTCAACATCTGCAATAAGATGCTGCACATGTTCTATCAGACAGTTGTGGCGAGCGCCCTCTTCTACGCAGTGGTGTGCTGGCGAGGCAGCGTTAAGAGGAAAGACGCCTCACGCCTGGACAAACTGGTGAGGAAGGCAAGCTCTATTGTTGGCATGGAGCTAGACAGTTTAACATCTGTGGCAGAGCGAAGGGCGCTCAGCAGGCTCCTATCAATTATGGAGAATCCACTGCATCCACTTAATAGTATCATCTCCAGACAGGGCCCTTTTTAACTATGGAGGCCCTACATGTTGTGTGAAACCTTTCCTCCCGAACTATGACTAATAATAACTATTGATTATGACTTCTTGAAGCAACAGATCCTCCTCCGCATGGCTGTGAGACCGGTGGTCAAGGGGCACCAGTTTCGTCAGTCGTATATTGATCTGGACCGCCCTTATTAGGACAGTTCCAGGACCTGATTCAAATGAAATGCTATGGAACAATGTTCACTCACTGCTGGATCTGACCCACAGACTAGAGAGTGCACAAACCATCTGGAAACAATGGGGCTACCCAAGCTTGACCTCGATTTCGATCCAGCTAGCACAGACCTCCAGGGCTGGCAGCACCATGGGTGTTGGAAATAAACTGCTGACACCTGTCCAACACAATATTAGATGGGAACTCATGAATGCACATTACCCGTTATAAAAAGATGTCTGACAGTAATTTAGCTCATGGTAGCCCCTTTAAAGAAACAAAGTGAGGACTTTTAGAAAACCTATCTACTATAACCAGAATAGTATAACCCTTGGAGGGAGGCAGATCTGTGACAACGTCTATGAAAATGTGCACCCAGGAATGTCATGGCACAGAAAGAGGCTGGAGCAATACCAGCGGAACTCCAGTTGTTTTCTTAGATCAACATCAAGTTTCACATATTCCTTTACATCTGCCCAACCCCACCACCAAAATGTTGTTTTTAATAATTTCATCATCTGGGCCACCCCTGGGTGTCCAAACATAGGCGATTGATGATACAGATCCAGTACTTGAGATCTCAAATTGATAGGGATGAAAGTTTCTTGTCTGGTATTTTTAAAGTTGTAGATGCCTCCTCTTGAGCTCTATGAACTTGATTTAAAATATCTTCCACATCTGGTACATTAAGCATGTCAATAATTTTTTTCTAAATTAATAATAGGGGAGGGGTCTTCAAAGAAACCAGCAGGCTCATGTATATGAGAAAGGGTGTCTGCCTTTACATGTTTTCTGCTTGGGTGAGGTGTTAAAGTGAAATGGAATTGGCTGAAAAACAAAGCCCACTGAGTCTGGCGAGCATTGATTCTTTTTTGCCGACAGCCCATTCTTCCACAGATGCCTGCAACTCTACTTGTTTCTTTAGGGTTTTAATTTTCCCCTGCATATCTTTCATGTCTCTGAAAATAAGTTGCATGACGAGGTCATTCATTTTGATCCGATCTTTTTTCCTGACTTGGCAGGAAAATAGATAACTAGTTTCTAGAGTTAACCAGGAGACTTGAGCAAAAGGCAAAACAAAAAGAAATAAAAATAAACAAAGCAACCAAAACCCACACGAGCGTCAAAAATCAAGGTCAAATAACATCCAGTAAGTCAAAAACTAGGCAAGACAAGGAAAGTAATCACATAAGAAGTCAAAATATAAAGTAAGGTTTTATCTGCAGATTGGGTAAGGCTCCATGCAAAAGGCAGGCCTTTTATCCTTCTGCTGAAGGTTCATTGTCACAACCCCGGAGACCACATCCCTAGAAACGTGGGATGTGACCTTGACAACAGTACACAAAATGGCTTCCAAAATAACAAAAGGCTATAAAATCACAAATTTCAGCTTAAATCATGACATAGAGAAAGCCTGATGGCCCTTTTGTAGAGCATACTTGGCAGTTAGAACACGTGTGTTAATATGTATGCTTACACAGTATTAAAAGACACTCAAAAATTAACGTCATTTACCTTCGTTCCCGCGTTTGACTCGTGCTGTAAATCTCTTCCTTGTTTTTATTTCACGTGATTACGTAGGAGGCGTGATGATGTGATACGTGACTCCACCTCCTCCATTAGAGTATATGGACAAAAAACAGGTTCCAGTTATGACCATTACGCGTAGAATTTCGAAATGAAACCTGCCTAATTTTTGTAAGTAAGCTGTAAGGAATGAGCCTGCCAAATTTCAGCCTTCTACCTTCACGGGAAGTTGGAGAATTAGTGATGAGTGAGTCAGTCAGTCAGTGAGTCAGTGAGGGCTTTGCCTTCTATTAATTAGTATAGACTAGCAAAATACCCGCGCTTCGCAGCGGAGAAGTAGTGTGTTAAAGAGGTTATGTAAACATATATATACATAAACATATATACATATATATATATACATATACACATCCACATATATATATACATATATCAACATATATATACACATACAGACACATATATACATATACATATTTGTATATCTACATATATATACACATATATACATATACTTATTTGTATATCTACATATATATACACATATATACATATACATATTTGTATATCTACATATATATACACATATATACATATACATACATATCTATGTACATACATACACATATATCTATCTATCTATCTATATATATATATATACACATACATACATATCTATCTCTCTCTCTCTATATATATATATATATATATATATATATATATATATATATATATATATATATATATAGCTGATTACCCAGTGGATTCGCTCACTGAGTGCAAGAGAAAAAAATAAAATGTATGTATAAAATAAGTTTAATTGCCAAATTTATTTTTCCACAAATAAAGGGCACTTACAATAACATAGAAATCAATATAAACAACATTAACATCATTATCATATGAGAATATGAAGTAATATATAAGAAGCACATTGCATATAAATATAAATTATTAAACAGTAAAATGTTCTTCTATAATACGCTACCGTGGCTATTCGTTTGTCTGTCCAGGATTTTAAATCACCTGTAGCTCGCAAACCGTTTCACCTATTGACTTGAAATTTGGTACACATATACTACGTCACGTCTACTATTCGCTTTCCCACACATATGAACAAATATATATATATATATATATATATATATATATATATATATATATACACATACATATACACACACATACACACATATACATATACATACATAGTGCGTTGCAACACGGGCTGCGATTGTTACATGGGAGGGAGAGGACAAATCACAGCTTCCCGCTTTCTAATCGGGCTTGTGATTGCTGCTTTGACGGATGCCCAGATCCCACAGTATTTCCCCTTAGGAGAGGCGTTAGGCAAGTGTAATTGAATAGCGGTGCTGCAAGTTATTGCTCTTTTTATCTTTATTTTATTTTATTGTAGAGTCAACTCACAGCTGCGCGCACCAGTGCGTGCGTGGCGGATGCGTACGGCTGACGTTTTCATTGTCTACCAACTCCGCTAATCATTTTTGAGGCAGATTGAAGACTTAAGTGCCAGCTTAACTGAAAAATTAAAGAAAACATACTAAGTTTTAAAAAAAATCAGTTTTAACGGGAAAAGATGCCGACGAAAGAAGAGAAGCAGCGGGACGCTAGGGTCAAGAGCTGCTCATTAAGCAGCAAGCTCATCAACCTCTGAGCAAACGAATGGTAAACGTACAGAGAAAGAGGATAAATACTATGAATGGTCATGTCAAGTATATTCACTCCACGTTATTGTGCAGTGCGCTGTTACTGGTATTTTGATAAAAGAATCTGAATAACATATAAGAAGCGTATAAATTATTAAACAGTAAAACATTAACATTTAAGAAGTAAAGATACATTGAGTACTACTGTAGTGCTTTCGGGTATAGTACATTTTTTGTTTGCCCATTACATGCATAAATGTATACATTTTTTGGTGTACCTACCCAAGAACACGCGACATGACCCGGCAGTTAAAAATTTATCGCTCCAGCAATTTTAACTCTGTTACAAAGTCATCTAATATGGTATTGCAAACGGCAGCGGGAGCGTTTCTATAAACTCAATTTAAACTTACTGTTTACACCGTGCTTTGAAGATGCATAGTATGCGACACGTGTTTCGCCGTAATTGTGGGCTCATTAGGAGTACACAGTCACTGCACTCCCTTACTGGAATCGATCCTCGGATGTAGAGGCTAAGCCCCTAACGTTGTGCTACAGCGTGTGGTTCGTTCATTTGACAGCATGTAGATCGGGGTAATTACATTGCAGGCATTCGTAGTCTGATTCACAATCTGATTGTATGGGTGGTTACCTACCAGGTAACGCTTGTGGTTGGTGAGCAAGTCGGCTAACTTCTGCCACGGTGCCCTCTTTCAGTTGCGAGAAGCAGATCATACAATGGTTGAAATAGTTTAATATATATAGCAAAATCACCGCGCTTCGCAGGTGCGAATATGGTATTGCAAACGGCAGCGTTTCTATAAACTTAATTTGAAGTTATGGTTTATACCGTGCTTTGTTTCATATTCTTTTCCTACTTTATCAATTGTGTAATGTGTTTTTTGAACAGGTTTGATTCATGGAAGTGATCACTCCTGCTGCGTTCAGTCACTTCACGTGAGCCGCTCTCTTGTGTGATGTTGCGATGTCCACGGGTTTATTTAATGTTAGCTAAGACCCGGCAGTTAAAAGTTTGTCGCTACAGCAATTTTAACTCTGTTACAAAGTGATGCAAACTCTAGTTTATACCTCGTGTCTTCTCATTAAACTTGTATCTCGCGAATATGGTATTGCAAACGGCAGCGGGAGCGTTTCTATAAAGTTAATTTAGACTTACGGTTTACACCGTGCTTTTTTATACCTCGTGTCTTATGAAGATGCTTGTATGTGTCACTCACTCGCTTCTTATTGTTTCGCTGCCTTGTCAATTGTGTAATGAGTCTTTTCTTCATCGCTCTTTGGGGCTCCTCCTTCTTTTCTACGTACTGAGTTCACAGTCAGTTCACGTGATTACGTGGGAGGCGTGATGACGCGACACGCAACTCAGTCTCCTACGGCCATCTTGCTGCCTTCCATTACAGTATATGGACAAAAAAGAGGTTCCAGTTATGACCATTACGCGTATAATTTTGAAATGAAACCTGCCTAACTTTTGTAAGTAAGCTGTAAGGAATGAGCCTGCCAAATTTCAGCCTTCCACCTACACGGGAAGTTGGACAATTAGTGATGAGTCAGTCAGTCAGTCAGTGAGTGAGTGAGTCAGTCAGTCAGTCAGTGAGGGCTTTGCCTTTTATTATTATAGATATAGATATGGATGGATAGATATGGATAGATATATAGATAGATATATGAATAGATATATAGATAGATGTAGATATGGATATACAGTGATCCCTCGCTATATCGCGCTTTGCCTTTCGCAGCTTCACTCTATCGCGGATTTTATATGTAAGCATATTTAAATATATATCGCGGATTTTTTGCTGGTTCGCGGATTTCTGAGGACAATGGGTCTTTTAATTTCTGGTACATGCTTCCTCAGTTGGTTTGCCCAGTTGATTTCATACAAGGGACGCTATTGGCAGATGGCTGAGAAGCTACCCAACTTACTTTTGTTTCTCTCTCTCTCTCTCTCTTGCGCTGACTTTCTCTGATCCTGACGTAGGGGGTGTGAGCAGGGGGGCTGTTCGCACACCTAGACGATATGGACGCTCGTCTAAAAATGCTGAAAGAGTTGCTACCTTCTGTGTGCAGCTGCTTCGTGAAGCGACATGCTGCACGGTGCTTCACATACTTAAAAGCTCAAAGGGCACGTATTGATTTTTGACTGTTTGTTTTCCTCTGTCTCTGTCTCTCTCTTTCTCTCCCTGCTCCTGACGGAGGGGGTGTGAGCTGCCGCCTTCAACAGCTTTGTACCGGCGGTGCTTCGCATACTTAAAAGCAAAACAGCCCTATTGATTTGTTTGGTTTTCTCTCACTTTCTGACATTCAGTGCTCCTGACGCGCACTCCTTTGAAAAGGAAGGTATGTTTGCATTCTTTTAATTGTGAGACAGAACTGTCATCTCTGTCTTGCCATGGAGCACAGTTTAAACTTTTGAAAAAGAGACAAATGTTTGTTTGCAGTGTTTGAATAAAGTTCCTGTCTCTCTACAACCTCCTGTGTTTCTGCGCAAATCTGTGACCCAAGCATGACAATATAAAAATAACCATATAAACATATGGTTTCTACTTCGCGGATTTTCTTATTTCGCGGGTGGCTCTGGAACGCAACCCCCGCGATGGAGGAGGGATTACTGTAGATATGGATAGATATATAGATATATATAGATATGGATATGGATGGATATATATATATATATATATATATATATATATATATATATATATACAGTATATATATATATATATATATATATATATATATATATATATATATATATATATATATATATATATATATATATATATATATATACAGTGGAACCTCGGTTCACGACCATAATTCGTTCCAAAACTCTGGTCGTAAACCGAGTTGGTCGTGAACCGAAGCAATTTCTCCCATAGGATTGTATGTAAATACAATTAATCCGTTCCAGACCATATGAACTGTATTTAAATATATATATTTTTTAGTTTTTAAGCACAACTTTAGTTAATTATACCATAGAATGCACAGTGTAATGGTAAACTAAATGTAAAAACATTGAATAACACTGAGAAAACCTTGAACAACAGAGAAAACTAACACTGCAATAGTTCGCGCTATAGTGCTAGGAACCGCTCCTAAAAACACTTTTTTTAATGAGTTTTAAGCACAGGGAAAAAATGAACATTCTAAAAATCTGTAATTTAATAAACCACCAAGAAAAGTAACATTGCAACAATGCAGGCTACGAACCGATCACTGTAAATTGAACTGAAAACAAAAACAAGCCTTCTCTACCTTATGCGTCCCTCACTCGCTCTCTCCCTCGCCTGTGTGTGTGTGTGCGTGCGTCTCTCTTTTGCGAGCCTGCAGCTCCTGTGTGTGTGCGCGCGCCTCTCTCTCCCCCGCCTGTGTGTGTGTGCGTGTGCCTCTCTTTTGCGAGCCTGGAGCACCTGTGTGTGTTGTCACGCTTGGGTCACAGATTTGCACAGAGACGCAGGAGGTTGTAGAAAAAAAGGAACTTTATTCAATGCACTGCAAACAAACATTTGTCTCTTTTCAACAGTTTAAACGTGCTCCATGACAAGTCAGAGATGACAGCTCCGCCAGGAGCAGAGTTTGTCTGAGAGAGAAAGAAGGAGTAGCAAGCAACCAATTTAACAAACTGAAAGAAGCCCGTGCAGGCTTTTTAAGAAGGCGGAGCACCGCGCGAGAGGCATATTACGCGACAGAGCCGGCCAGAAGGGAAAGGAGGAATGTGAAGGTAGTCTGTCCATGTTTCTTAGGGGTTTTCCCAGGGGCGTTTGTATTCTCTGGGGGTGCGATCAGCTTCGCAGCTCACAGTGTGTCTCTCTAGAGCGGTCCTGTGTGTGTGCCTCTGTCTCTCGCGCTGCCTCTGTGTGTGTGTGGGTGCGTGTGTGTGTGTGCGTGTGTGTGTGTCACGCTGTCTCGCTCTCTCTCTTGCTCGCTGCACAGGAAATGCACAGGGATAGACTGAACATGAACAAACCGAACGGGAACCTGGCTTGTTCGTATACCGAGTGTGTGGTCGTGAACCGAGGCAAAAGTTTGGTGAACTTTTTGGTCGTAAACCAAGTTGTACGTGTACCGAGATGTTTGTGAACCGAGGTTCCACTGTATATATATATATATATACACAGTATATATATATATATATATATATATATATATATATATATATATATATATATATATATATATATATATATATATATAATTATTTAATTATGGATTAATCATCTAGTTTCTTAAATAGCTAACTTTTGATTAAACAGGATATGGGGGAAGATGGTCACAGCTAAATTCACAGATTAACAAAAAATGTTTAATTCATAAGCATGAGGAGGTTGGGGTGGCCGGGTAAATGGAGTTGCCAGGTGCTAAACAAATAATGATCCTTTTGTAGATTCATCTACAGAAACCTTGATATGATTTGACACATCTACAGATTGCGGAGCCACCTGTTTCATAGCAGGGATTGGTAAAGAATGAAAAATGTAGAGACATACTCACTACAAGCTTACTGATAAGTGTATTCTGTTAACAAATTGGAATGTTAGCTGAGGAAACAATTGGCAGTTTGCAGCTTGTTGTGCTACAAGCAGGACAAGAAAGAGAAGGGGATAGGCAGAATTAGCTAAAAACCTGACATTTTTAAAAATGCACAGGGAAAAGAGGTTTAGGGAGAGCAATGTATGTGTCAGCTATTCCTTTCCTGTTAGATTTGTGTTTGAATGGAAAGTGTGAGTTCATATTTAAGCTACAGCTAATTCTGCTTATGGTTTATAAAGCTTTAAATAATCTCGCCCCGTCTTATATATCAGAATGTCTGACACCTTATATTCCAAATCGTCACCTCAGATCCTCAACTGAGTGTCTCCTTAGAATTCCAAGAGCAAAACTTAAAAGAAGTGGTGAGGCGGCCTTCTGCTGTTATGCACCTAAAATCTGGAATAGCCTGCCAGTAGGAATTCGCCAGGCAAGTACAGTGGAGCACTTTAAAAAACTACTGAAAACACATTATTTTAACATGGCCTTCTCATAACCTCACTGTAATTTAATCCTGATACTCTGTATATCCAATTCATTACAATAACTATTCTTTCAAAATCTGTACTAACCCCTACTCTCTCTTCTGTTTCCTTTTCCGGTGTCCTGTTGGTGGTGGCGTGCGCCACCACCATCTACCCAAAGCACCATGATGATCCAACAATGATGGATGGATTAAAAGCCAGAAGTCTGTATGACCATCAGCATCAAGTGACTCTGTGAAAACCCGAAATACAAAGAGGACTATTTCATTTATGTTAGGTAGAATGCCCAGAGGGGACTGGGCGGTCTCGTGGCCTGGAACCCCTACAGATTTTATTTTTTTCTCCAGCCTTCTGGAGTTTTTTTTTGTTTTTTCTGTCCACCCTGGCCATCGGACCTTACTCCTTTCTATGTTAACTAATGTTGTCTTATTTTAATTTCTTATTTGTCTTTTATTTTTCTTTTCTTCATTATGTAAAGCACTTTGAGCTACTTTTTGTATGAAAATGTGCTATATAAATAAATGTTGTTGTTGTTGTTGTACAGACAAACTAGTATTACATATCCTGCTTAAAGAATAGGTTTACTGTTTTCATAGTCAAAGTTAATTTTTCACAATCTTTCAACTTGCCATTGGAAATTGTATTTGTAGGTGAAGTACTTTTAATTCTACAATGCCTTTTCTTGTGGTTTAAAATGAGCCCTATGGGGCATAGCTCCAAACTGTAAAAACGTCTTAAAATTTATCTTTCACATCTTCTTTGAAACAGCAAAAGATTAATTTTCAGAAAACATGTCTGATGTATACTTATGACAACAACACGAATCTGAATGTAAAACTTTTTATCACAGATTCTTGGCACTATTTTTCCTGAGGTAATGTTTCTGTTCACTTATCTGTTCATAATGACCATCATGAGTGGAGTTTTCATGTAAATAAAAAGTAAAATTGCACAAAACAATAAAGCTGTTTAGAATGACACTGCCTTTTTACAAAATACTGCAAAAATACACATATCCAGTAAGTGAAAAAAAAATTTTAATCAAATTTTTACTTGTTTCCAAACATTATCCAGATGAATCCACTGCAGCTGAAAGTGATTCAGGGTGAAAAATGGAGCCATATAATATGTGTAATAGCAGTGGGGATGCTAGCATACTGAATACTGTGTAGATGAGTTTCTACAATGTAGGATGGCACAGTAGTGCAGTCATTAACACTGCTGTTTGACAGATCTAGCTTCCTGGTTTTGAATCAATACCCAGTAACATTTTTCCCTTAAAAATGAATGCATTATGAAACTTTTAGGGCTTTTGTTTTCACCATTGTAACAGTGCCCATTTTAAACTGTAAAAACTGACACAGTAATTTTTTAAATATATATGAAATGCTTCACTTAAGAGCACAACTCTCAATAGCAAATTAATATATAACATGATTTGATGTGTGAAAACCTACAGACACAGGTTAAATGTTAAACTCTACATGGACAAACTAAACCCAGGACTTTAGATTGTAGTGGTACCTACTCCACCAGTGTCCCATTTGGTGTGCTAATACATTCCTAAATAAAGTTTATGTGTTTTCATGTACCTTGTGTGCTCAGAATTTTCCACAGATATAAGGTCCATTGGGAAATCATGGTATTTATAAAGTTTGGATTCTGATACTCCACCAAACCATGTAACTATGGAAATAAACAAAATGTTCTTTGTAGAACTACAAATGGTGATTTATAACAATGTAACTATCCTAAATCTTTTGCAATTGCTTCTTAAAACCATAAAATAGCCTCAATGATTAAATTATTTCCTGCGTGTTCATAAATCACGAGCTGCCAGAATGTGACTGCTGTGGTTAAATCCTTTCTGTCCAACAATGAACCCTTGCTTATAATTAACCATCTTAGAGACACTCATTTCCTGGCTCCACTCTCATGCCTAACACATTTCAGTTTGGCTGTATAAAAATATGACTGCCCTCCTAATACATTATTTTTACTCTGGATAATCTGCCTGCTTGTTAATGCACTGTCAGATAATAAAGTGTTGGATCTGTTAATCATGAAACATGCTTTTTTATGTAACTTCATTCCATTATAACAAGGTGTAATGTGGTTAAGATTATTCTTCACTTAACTCATTGGTTTTTAGGACTAACTTTGATGTTTCTTAATTATTTTCTCTCTAATTTTTCTTTTCCCGATTCTAACCATTGGGCTGAATTGCCATTCTTCCATGATCTGCTTCCCGCAACTGAAGATGGCCCTGTGGCGGATGTTTGCCGAATGGCAGACCAACCACATTCGTTACCTGGTAGGTAACCACCCATACAATCAGGTCGGGACTCAGACTACGAATGCATTGAATGTAATTACTCCGATCTACAGCCTGTCAAATAAACGAACTTCACGCCGTGGCGCAGCGTAAACGGACTTCGTCTCTGACGCTGACATCCGAGGTTCAATCCCCGCAAGGGGAGCAGTAGAGTGTGTATGCCTGATGAGCCCAAATAAGGGCAAAACACATGTTGTGTATTCTTTGCATTATTTGATAGTAAACTATGCAACATTCCATGATTTGCATCTCGCAACTGAAGAGGGCCCTGTGGCAGATGTTTGCCGAATGGCAGACCAAACACATGCGTTACCTGGTAGGTAACCACCCATACAATCAGGTCGGGACTCAAACTATGAATGCAATGTATAAATATATATATATATATATATATATATATATATATATATATATATATATATCGATATAAACAGAAAAATATATACAATTGTGACAGGGATCACTGGCGATTTGCCATCTCTAATAGCAATGGCTCAAGGACAGCTTTGTAGCTGCTCTGCTGTGTCTAGTAAACAGTAAACCACAGGCAAAGCAAATGGTTGTCTTCTACAGGATCAGGATTACCGTTTAATGTGTTTGTCACATAATGTTGAGAACATTTAACACCCAGCTTTCACCTGCTCTTCCTCGCACTCTACCGGGCTGCTACAGCGGTGATTCTGAGCAGCTGGTGTACTTCTGATCTGAAGATGGGAGCTAAAGCAGGACAATTACTGTGTCATGGCTCCTATCTCATGTGCTTGAGTACTGAAGTAACACCTCCTATTTTGAATTAAGTCTTGAGACTGTACCTGCCTTCTCTATACTGTAATAAAGCACCTGTATTTTCCTTGGAAACCTGGAATTAACTTCCTGTCTCTCATGCAACTTTGTGACTGAAGCTTGACAATACCTTTATAAAAAAACAGCGCTTCTTAAACTGCAAAAGATATTTTGTTTGAAAATGAGATGTTGGATGTAACTTTTTTTTTCCAATGTAAACAGATGTCCTTTCTCACTTTTTTTTCATTGCAAAAAAAATTTGAGAAGCGCTATGAAACTTGAAAAGTACAGTATCAGCACATAGCACAACTATCCGCACAGACGCTTGGTGGAGCACTGGCTCAGAATTTCGCTATATCTGTATGATGTCATGTCTGCACACTCTCACTAAGACTGGCCAATGAAATCCATTAAACATTATGTTGTATGAACATTTGTCCAGGGCATGAAAAAGTATTTGTTTTTCTGAATACATATATCTTCTTATATAAAACGCTACCATGACTGTCCATTTGTCTGTCCAGGATTTTAAATCAGCTGTAGCTCGCAAACCGTTTGACCTATTGACCTGAAATTTGGTACAAATATACTACATGACCTCTACCATCCGGCATTCAGGGTGGAAATTATTACTCTTTTTATTTTAATTTCATTGTAGAATCAACTCTCGACAACGGGCAGCAGGGCGGACGTGCGGCACATGCATTCAGGCGGCATTCTCATTCCTACCACCTTCCCCGTCACTTCCCCTACCTCTTCATATCTTAAATCATTCTTGAGGCAGATTGAAGACTTAAGCGCCAGCTTAAGTGAAAAATTAAGGAAAATGTACTAAGTAATTACAACACAAAAACTGACTTAATCAGTTTTAACGCGAAAAGATGCCGACGAAAGAAGAGAAGAAGCGGGCCGCTAGGGTGGAGAAAAGAAGAGCTGCTCAGGAAGTAGCAAGCACATCAACCTCTGAGCAAATGAATGCTAAACGTACAGAGAAAGAGTATGAAAACTATGAAGCGCGCACTCAGCATTTATGACAGGCTGCCACACAGCGAAAGAGAATTGCTCGAGCAACTGAGACCAAAGAACAGACCATACAACAAAGACAGACCACCACTGAGTGAAAAAGAATTGTTAGAGCAAATGAGACGGAGGAAGAGACTAATCGATGACGGCAATCAGTGGTCAAACGTGCCAGTATTGCAAAGGCAAATGAGACAGATAAAAAACGCCATCCAGGAACGACAAAGAGATGCTGATCTCATGAGAATAGCTAGAACGCTCTCAGGCAACTGTATTCACTGCACCGTTACTGTATATCTATAATGCAGTACAAGTGGGAAATCACTTTTTATCCCATAGGCATCATATATATGTTTCCCAATGTTCATTCATTTTCTTAAAAGAAGATAAAAGAAGCAAAAAAGTATAAAATACAAATGAATGCATGATGATCTTCTAAGAGCTGTTACAATATGATCTACAAGTTCATCAGTTTTCTGCATTAAAGAAACTGATATTAAACATATCAATCAATCAATAAATTAATATTTTTATTTGGTACCCTTAAAAGTTTGTACCTTTACAAGCAGCAAATTAAATTACAAGGTACTAACAATTTCACAAGTAGAATCAAATAAAAACTGCAGAACAAGTAAAGACAGATGTTCAAAGGAGCTTGGCAAACACCTGACATTTTTCTTTGAAAAAAAGTAAAGCAAATTGCTGTACAGTTCATTTTGGATAGTTAATGCTAAAATAACAGTTCTGGTCATTTTCCTTTATTTAAATTCTGAAATTGTTTCATCGGTCTCTGGAACTCCATAAAAGTGAAACCTACAAAACTAAATGAAGGTTCACTAAGATTTATATTAGGAAGCATTAAGACTGCAAGAAATCTAGTATTAGAAGATCTTAGCGATCTTACAGGATATTCTATGGTGTTGGTGCTGATAAGTTAAGTTAAAGTTAAGCATTTTTCAAGTCAGTTATTTCTTCACAGTTTTAAAAATGTCTTGTATTTTCTTGCAGCTTAACTATTTGGCTAAAGGATACCAGGGTCCTTTGGTAAATAAATACTTTAACTTTGAAGCATGAAACATGCCTTTCATGTTTGAAGCATCCTTGTGATAACGGAAAAAAAATTGAAATAATTATTTTATCACAGATTCTTGAAACTTGCATGAAGTGAGAATTAATTTCCTTGTCTGCTCACTGCTGTCATTATGGGTAGAGTAATGACAACCCTGACAAGCTCCCAGCACTAAGCTAAATTCTGCTTATAATAATACTTTTGTTTGTACACTTCTGTTTCTTCAGCAGTTATGCTCAAATCACTCAAATCATATGAGTTTTTTTTCAAAATGTCACTTGCTTTTCACCCATGACATTTTGTGTTATTAATTTACATAGCATACAGAGGGGCGGAACAGTGGCACAGTGGGCAGCGCTGCTGCCTCGCAGTTAGGAGACCTGGGTTCGCTTACCGGGTCCTCCCTGCGTGGAGTTTGCATGTTCTCCCTGCGTGGGTTTCCTCTGGGTACTCCGGTTTCCTCCCACAGTCCAAAGACATGTAGGTTAGGTGCATTGGCGATTCTAAATTGCCCTTGGTGTGTGGGTGTGTGTCCTGCGGTGGGCTGGCACCCTTCTCGGGGTTGGTTTCCTGCCTTGTGCCCTATGTTGGCTGGGATTGGCTCCAGCAGACCCCCGTGACCCTATAGTTAGGATATAGCGAGTTGGATAATGGATGGATGGATAGCATACAGAGTTAGATTCATGCTGAGTGATAGCACAGCAAAAAGAGTAGATACGTAAGTTTCATTATACTTTGTACAAATTAACTAATGTGAAGTGAACTGATTACACTTCAATGAACTTTTTGTGTTACATAAACATTTTTTAGTCAATAAAAGACCTAAACCAAAGAAGAAACTAAACCACTAAATCCAAACCCAAAAAACCATGCATTGTATTTTTAATAAAAGCTATAGATTTTTGAAAGAGCCAAGCCACCTAAACGTTGCAGTTTATGTGTTCAGTGCATGCACGACTAAAAAGATACTCAGAATATTAAAAAGGCAGAGTGTGTAATAAAGCAGATTGAAGCTCCACAAACCAATTATTGACTTTTTTAATGCACAGTGAGTCACTCTTATTGAGGATATGGGAATAAAAGAACTTAGGACAATGTGTTTGAGTAAACTTTTTGACACTCCTTAGTATCAATGAATCGATAAATACATGGTGAGAACATGTAAAACTCAAGCAGACCCTGCCGCTGCAAGGTAGGATTAGCAGCTCTGTGCTACAGTACTTGGAGGAGCTGGCATAAAATGAGCTCCGTGAGCAGTGGCTTCAGGGGATGGTCGAACACATGCAGATATAGCACTTAAAGAGCACTTGTGATGCATCTCCCTGCTGCTAGGCTCCATCAACCTTGATTCCATAGCCTCTGGCGAGTCTCAAATGTAGACCCAGGCCTTTTGTCAGCTTATGTAGCCAAGGGGAAAGAGTAGCATATGGGTGAAACAGAGCAGTGTGCGTGAGTGGGCAAATGGATGAAGCAGCTGACAGTGCATATTGCCAATGAACATATGGAACTGTGAGTTAAAAGAGGTCACTGAAGAAATCAAAAAGTTATTTTTAAGGCCATCAACTAGCAGTCAGTGTAAAGTGGCTAATTCCATTCCTCTGTCTGTCTCTCACACCCATTCAAGTTGTTACAATATTTTGTATCACTGAAACACACAAAAGTGCATTATCAGCCCTAACCCTAACCCTTGGACCTGAAAGATGCTGCAGAGGAAGATGAACAGTGGAGTAAAGTGTATAGCTGGTCTCCTTTAAAATGGCTAAATGACATCACAATGTTTTGCTTGTTGCTTTTTTTTCCCTTGTTGACATGGATACCCTGTTTTGCGTTATGTATGTAATCTCAGGAACTGAATTACTATTCAATAAAATCTGTGAAGTGAAAATTGACGTAACTGGTTATTTTTAAGTAATTTCTTACTAACAGAACTATAGTACCTTTTACCTCCATTATAAAAAGGCAAGTACATGCTAGATATTTAATTTTAAATCCTTTATTCTCCATATACAATTTCTTGTTATAAGAATCTGTCATTTTTTTGCATACCCCAATTTACTCTCCAGAGACACATGCAGTTTTGGGGTCCGAGCGTAGCGTCAGTCATTTTGTACAGCACCTCTGGAGTAATCGGAGGTTAAGGGCCTTACTTAAGGGCCCAATGAAGTAGCATTCCTTCTGTCATTGCCAAGATTCAAACTGGCAACCTTCGAGTTACCAAACCATCAGCCAGAAGTGTAAACTATGCTTCACCTAAGAATGCAATGTCATGTGTCAAATTAATATAGACCAAGATTGTGAAGAAATAACTTCAACTTTAAAAATACTGAATGTATCGTTTAAAAGAATGGTGCAAATAATTCTATATCTGATAAGACATAAATGTAGTTTAGACGTAATATGATCACTGTGTTTGGTCTTAGTTGATATTCTGGCAACTGCATTTGTTCTATTTTTTTTGGTAATCATAACGTGTGAAATTAGTATTCATTTCTTACATGTACTGTCAATCAATGATAACATGAGAAATTATTATTATGAAATGTGGTGCATCATTTGGAAGGAAAGACAAATTAACTGAATTCTTAACATAATTTGAACACAATTTTAAAATAGAGTTTGCAGATCATTGACTGATTCTTTTTCATTTAATGGTGTAACCTTTAGTGCTTAGTTTTGAAAATGGTCATTTAATTAGAATACGAGTGTAAAAGTATTAAATACTGTATTGTCTACTGCATACTCATTAGCTAGTTTTTAATACACATATAACATAGTGAGCTGGATTCATATTTACAATTGACCTGCACTGGTTGTGACATGGACTCAGTAAAGTGTTGAAAGTGTGATGCTGGTCCACGATGACTCCAATCTACCCCATAATTATTGCAACATATTTTGGTAGAGGTAACTTGTTTCATCTTGTAGAGCTTGTTCAGGAGCTTTTAGGGAAGAGGAAAAATGGAGTATGAGAGAGTGACTGAAACATGTTGCTTACTACTTTCCTGGTTTTATTTCGGAGATTTGGTAGACAAGTCAGAAAGACAAGATAGATAGATAGATAGATAGATAGATAGATAGATAGATAGATAGATAGATAGATAGATAGATAGATAGATAGATAGATAGATAGATAGATAGATAGATAGATAGATAGATAGATAGATAGATAGATAGATAGATAGATAGATAGATAGATAGATAGATAGATAGATAGATAGATAGATAGATAGATACTTTATACTTTACAAGTCAGATTCACTAAGACAACAACAACCAAAAGTTGAAGAGCAATTCAAGTTAGAAGTTATTTAATAGGCATTGATTCAAATAACTATTAAACAAAGGAGGAGCAGTTCAAAAAGCAAATAAACCAATGAAATGAGCCTTAGCTTAAAAACAGAGAACCGATTCCAGATATAACACTAACTAAACCCTAACACCAGGTATAAACCACAGCCACAATGTGAAGTGGAAAAAAAAAAGGACCAGGAGATGAACGACTGGTAATTAAGTGGATCAGAGAGAAGCAGCTAGGGGCAGGTAAAGATCAAAATACAGTTAATACCAATTATCAAAATCCAAATATATAACAAACAAAATTATAGTCAAAATTACAAAGTCAAAAGTTCCTAAAAAAAACAAAAAAAAAATACTTTCTTAAAAGCAATTATTAAGGTTAGAATTTGTTTATCAAAGAGTCTGAACAACCTTCCTAAAGCAACAACTGAATTAACCACAATCCAGGCTTAAGCTGAATAAAAAACTCTCGTTTTGTTTTAATTGTTTAATAAATGCTGTTAGTAGGCTTCTACAGCTTTGTTTCTTGCAGTCTGCTTCTACTGTCCTACCAATGCAACAAAACCTAAGGAATGAGCTCAAGGCAATCTGTGTGAAACAAAACACTATACCACTGGAACATGATTCATCCAACAACCTAACTCTGGATTTGTTAACATTCACTTAATGGCTGCTGTGCTTGTTTTTTCTTCAAAATGAGTAGTAATGTTTTGTTTATTGTTGTAAAGTTTATTTGAAGACACCCAAAGATGCTCTCCACCAACCAGGCTGTAGGGGTATTTTAGTTCTATATGTCCTTTTGTGAAACTGGTGCTGCTGTACTAAGCCAATTCACCTTCATGTATGGGGTGCTACACTGTATTTCCATTCCCTTTTTTCTAATATAAGATAATACATAGAATGTTTTCATGAGCATGGAAAATATATAAATAAATGTATTATTCTTATTTTTATTATTATATTTATCTTAAAATCATCACTTTCATCATCTTTCCAGGACTGTGTTTTGTTTTTGAATTGGTGCTGTAACAAAACACAAAAGGGATCATTAAGAGTTAGGGCACCAAATGGTAAATCCCATATACTTGTTGACAAAACAACAAATGCAAATTCACAATAATCAACAGAACATCTTTTCAGATGCGAGTCCAAGAGTGAACTGACTCAAGCTGGCAGGTTTTCCTGTTTTAACTCCTTCCGGCAGGATCAGGTAGGTCCAGGTCAATGAATACGAGAAGTGATGTCAGTGGTGGCATAGCTGTCAGTCTTTCGATCTGCCGAAGGAAGAAGAGAAAAGGTGTCATCACAAAGTGCCAACCCCTGCAACTGAGGAGAATTGCCATTACACTGCCCTAAATGCACACACGTGTGACAGTGCCCATTGCCATTCCGAACACAAAAATGGCTATGTATGCTTCAGTAGCTGTTTCTAAGCTAATATAATGATAATTCTATCATTAAAACTACAATGGAAAAATAAATTGTTTTTGTAATTATCAAATATTTGTTGCTGTGCTAGTAACTGTGACCATGTGACTTACACCCAGTGCCGGATTAACCAATAGGCACATGTAGCATATGCTACGGACCCCGCAATTTCGGGGGCCCCCAAATGGTGGACCCAATATTTAATGAAAAAGTGTAGCATTGAAAAACTGGTCTTTAAAAATATTATCTTTACGTTTTTAAACTGTAAATTTCACAACAAAACTTTAGGGGCCCAACACATAAAATTCACATAAATATTATAAGATTCTTATTATAATAGAGAGTAAAATAATTATTTAGTCCGGTTTGAACTGTTCAGAATCTAAACTTCAGAGGATGCAGACCAAAAGGGCCCCCAAATTTGAAATGTGCTACGGGCCCCCAAAGCTCTTAATCCGGCCCTGCTTACACCTCTTTAGCAAATGTTCTCAGGATACCTGAACCTTTATGTACAATTGTATTAAAAATGTACCAGTCATGCTTTTTTTTAACCCCTTTAAGAAATATTAATTTGTGTCCACTCTGGCTGGATTTAAACAAAATACACTTGAGTAGTAATGGCGCTTTCCTGTCCACTGCAGCTCAACCAAAGTGAAAAAAAAAAGAAATGCATTCCTCTTTTTGTAATTTAGACGATGGCAGAAGGGAAACAAAAGGAGCAGACCTGACCAGTCACTTCTTATTTCATCTAGACTAACTGGATCAGTTATAAAGGTAACATAAGAAAGGATATCATTGATTTTAACTTTTCTTGACATCTAGGCTACACTCTGCTGAGAATTCTTGCAGCTGTTCCTCATGTAGACCAGGCAGGTTATCCATAACAGGAAATGCCTGAATTATACAACAGCAGCATTAAGAAGTAACCTGTTGCAATGAGTGCTGCCACCACCACATGCATAGAAAAGTTTCCTCTTCTTGGCAAAGTAAGATGACTGCCTTTTTCCACTCCTAGTGAGGGCTGAAAGGTGCTAAGGGTAAAGGATCAATTTGCTGCTGGTGGCATGAGCCTGCTACAGCGTTTTCTTAGTGTTATGCTGAAATGATAAAATTTACATCATTGAAGACTTCTGTAAAGAACAGCCGATGGCAGCTTTATGTATTTTTATATCTGTATTTACTGAGGTACTTTAACCATCTGATATGTGGATAAAAATTCTGATTTGGAATTAAATTTTGTTTACATTTCTTCAGTGCCATTCTGATGATGGAGGTCCACCAAGAGGAGTAATCATATGGACTTTTACTGAAATGACATTACTGGAATTTCTTGACTTGGTTAAGGTTTAACAACTAACCTTAACTTGTGATTTAGCTAAGGTTTAAAAATTTATTGATTTTCTGACTGAAAAAAATATTTGATGAGATCATTAGAATGGTGTCTTTGTATATTAATTATCTACTGAGTGTTTTTAAAGTTTTCTTTAGAGGCCTGACTCAACATTTAACAAGATAGGGATGATCAATAGAAGATATAAAAAACAGACAAATAAACTAGTGAGAAGGTTGCTGCTGTGAGTCTGTCTCTGCTGAAACTAAGAAACGTGCTGCCTGGAATGAAAATCATCTTAAACGTTCTACAACTATGAGTCCAGGCTGTATATTTTAAACTATCATACTTCTGTTTATGGCATTAGATACTTATGTTATATTCAATTAATGACAGTTTGCTTGCATTGCTAGTCTGTTTTTTTCTGCCGGAGTTAAGATGTCATTTATTAATTCCAGGTAAATAGAGGAGAAGGGAAATGTCCCCAGTGATGTCTATGCATAGTGTAGTCTTGGGTGAAACAGCACTGTATGAGCAAGGGTGTACCTTACTGGCTGAAGCTCCAACTGCCTTGTGGGCACACTATGACTGACAGTCCTCGAGTCTGGTAAGCAGAAACATGAACAGACACATGTGAAGGCACTATTTAATGCTACAGTTTGGAGTACATGTTCCTACATAACAAAGATCCTAAACTTTAGGGTCAGTGAGAAAAGGACAGCGTCTTTCTACAGTCTTTTATAATCTCTCCTGTAAACAGGTAAAATGAGACACTGAATTGTTTGGTTTCTAAAACACTGCACATAAATATTTGTGGGTTTGTTCATACACAAAACCAAAAATAATCAAACAAGGGCAAGATGAGGACAGTGTGAAAAACAAACTGTTGCTACAGAAAGTGATTCTGACAAAACGGAGGGAGGGCGAAGGTTTGGGGATGTGTAGTTAGCTACTGACGGACTGTGAGGGAACAGAAATGGTGGAGCAGTGTAGAACATGGGACTAGGAAAGTTATTTCGGACATGTAAGAGGTGGACACACCTCTTAGGAGATGAGTGGCAGAAAGAAGGCTTAAAGAAAGAAGGACTGTGAAGGACAGTGAACAATGGCATGTGACCAGAGTAAATCAAATTCATACATAAAGATAACATTCCTCTATTATTTCGAAGTGTACTTACAAACCCAGATAACATATTGGAGGACAGATCACTGTCTGTTGTGGAACTAAAATTTGAAATAAACCATTGAAACTCCTGTAACTCAGAGTTGTGCAGGCTTATTTATGCTAGTCATTACAGTATACAGTATATTGATGTAATGTGCAACTTATTATTGTATTCTCTTGATAGCTGTGGCTTATTTCAACAGGAAGCCAAGCTGCTATTTGAACTGGCACTAGAAGTCAACAACCAGCAGCGCAAAAAAACCTCAGCAGAATTTATGAAGGAGAGACCCTCTCCGTAGGTAATTTGTGGCTTCTGGTAATAGGGGATATAGCAGCAACAAACCTTGAAGGTCCTAAAGACTTTTATTTTTATAAGTAAATCAGATCATGTAATTTGTTATATGATGCAATACTTCTGGGTATAACATTGGGTTGCTTTGAGAGCCCTGAACATTAACATGACTGCTTGAAATTATACCTTAAATAATAAATTGTGAAAGCAAGTGTGCCTTATAAAGATATAAGCAGCTTCTACCTTGTAAAATTTGGTGCTCCAGAATTTCTTACTTGATATAGAATTATAATATAAAATTTCTCTAGCACCCTATTATTTTTTTTCTAAGAACTCATTTTCATATCGATTTCTTTCTAATACATCATTCCTTTATTGATCAAATAAATTGCTAACTTTAATTTTTTTTTCGATCTTGTATGGTAATCATAATACTGATACATGTGCCCTGAGCGGAGTGTACCAAAGCATGTTACTTAAACCAGAGGCAATGACATCTTGCACATATCTATTCTCACACTTCTTTTGTATACAGTGTCTTTGACATTTTGGAAAAATGAGTTGTTTATGAGACTGTAATGAAGATGAAGGTTGCTTTACTTATATGTGACATTAGATGTAATGCAGATATCTATTAATCAAAATAAAAATGCAACTCCATATGACATTATGTAGTAAACAGTGACTTTTTAGCATGTGTGCAAACTGTAGAATAATAAACAGTATACTCCAGTGCATACTTGTTGAAGGGTGATGGCAAATATGTGTCCTTTTTCATATTCTTCATAATGATACAGTATTTTCAGGGCAGAACTGCTGTGTAGTGATTAATGCTGATGGCTAACTTTAACACTGTCTATACAGAGGTTTTTTTTTTCTTGCATTCTCCCCATATGTATATGTTTATTCAGATAATTAAATTTACATCTTCATAAAAGATGTGCATGTAATGTTAATTGACATTGATAAATCTGAAGGTGGATGTGTGAATAAGTGATCCATTATGTTCTACCGGTGCCATGTCCAAAATGAGTTCCTGTTTCGGAAGTGGTAGGCTCCAGCACCCCATGATTTAACAAGACACCAAAGAAGTAGTTTGAGTGAATAATAAGTTAGTGTCTTCTTACTCCTGTCTTCATCTATGGTTTGTCTATGAATCATCCTGCATTGTATAAGGAGAACATGATGCTGGATTCATTAGAAATGTGGCACAAATGTTTCCAGGTCTCAGTCGTTTTGGAGACAAAATGGCAGAAATGTTTCCAGGTCTCAGTCGTTTTGGAGACGTGTATTCTCCATGTCTGTGGGTTGTGGGAAACAGCCCGGACACAGACAGGCAGACATTGTTTTGTCACCCAACACACGTTTATTATACAACTATTTACAAAGTCTTGTGCCACACAACCCACAGACTCCCCCAAAGTCCAGGCCAATACCACAACACCTTTCCTTCAGGCCACCTCCTTCTCTCTCCTTCCAGACCTCGTCCTCTTCCACCCGACTCCAGCCCCAAATGAAGGGAGGCGGCCCCTTTTATCCATACCCGGATGTGCTCCAGGTGTGCACCGGCAATCTTCCACCCGACACGCCCCAATGTGGCGGAAGTGCCGGCTGTCTCCCTGGAAGCACTCCGGGTGTTCCCTCTCTTCTTCCCCCCAGCACTTCCTGGTGTGGCGGAAGTGCTGGGGTCCAGGGTCCATCAGGCACGGGGATGCCCCCTGGCAGTGACCACAGGCCCCTACAGGGTTGAGCTTCTAAGCCCTGTACCTGTGGCCCCCAATACAACCAGGGCAGTCGCCCCCTCTTGGTCTGGAGAAGGCATGAGCCCTCCTCCTGTCTCCCCGGGCGTTCCGGCCGGGTAGGAATCCCAGCCGGGTGCCACAAGGTATTAATCCCTGAATATCACTGTTTACTCCTCACCTTCCAAAGAAGTGACGAGGGGACATTTAGGGTTGGTTCCTGCCACTCAGCTGATCCTAAAATTGGATTAAGCTGGTTTGGTAAATGGTACGGGTGAAACCCCATCATGCAATATTTTCCTTTTTCTTAGGACAAAAAGTTATTCTTTGTCATGGGGGCTGTGGTGATCACTCATTTTCGGACCTCCTTCTATGCAGGCCTTAATACCCCATACTGTTTAATCCTAGTTCTTTGTATATGAATTTACCAGCCTGTCACTGAGATGCAGCTGCATTTTATTGCTCCATGTGTGGTCACTGTCTGAGTGAATGAGACTTAACTACCCTAATAACTTAATTTTTTTAAATTTAACTCTATATATCCCTGGTCGTATGAAAGAGTACAAAGCAAACAGAGGAACATATTGAAAATTTTATTTAATCATAGCTTTTCATAGATTTCAATTAAATGAGCTAAAGCAAAACAAGGTGTGCATGACAAACACCCTGTATGACCAGGATGGATAGTAGCTCTTGTTACTAGAAGTCAAGCACTCAGGTGGCTCTGTTAAATATTACATTTCGCTTCTGAGCTGGTTGGACTTAGGTCCTGCGTAGTCTCTAGGCAGACATGATGAATGAGGAGGCAGAGACCCTAAGGTGCTGGTGTACCGTATATTTATGTTGGTCTTGTGGTTTCTTACTACTTCTTAGTTCCTGGACCAATGAGGTGATAGACTTTAGGAGCAAATCACCCTTCCCTTCTACATGCTTCATACCTTTGAGCCATTCCTGATCATGTACAACCAGTGTTCTCAAACATTCTACCAATCAGTGTTCTACTTGGGGCCAGGAGCTAGGGCACAACCTGTCACTTGGCCTTTGCAAGCCCTAACCTGTGGTGAAGGTGTTAAGGAACATAACATATCAGTAGCATATCAGTTTAGCAGACCTCAAGTTATAGCCAATCATGGGTGAGAAAAGCAACAATTTTTTGTTTATTTATTAACTAAAAAGTTACAATGGAAATTTCCTATAGAATACAATAAAGTTTTATAATGCATTCATTATCGCCATAAAGATATAGGAAAATGTAAAACAGCACGCCAACATTTACTCATGCTCTGAATTCTCAGTTGAAGTATGTAACGTTGGTACTTCAAGTTTTCCCAGCTTCTTGAAATTTCATGAATTTTTCTACAAATACCCGGTTATAGTTTGCTCATCCACATGTGATAGTTTGCTTTCATTTAATATGCTTCATTTCATAATGAGCCATGTACAGCCTGTCTAAAAATAATCATGCCGACAGATCACATCAATTTATAAATTTTTGACTGTAAAAGAAGAGTGGTAACTAGGAAGACTGTGGCCTATGATGAAAAGAGCTTGTGAAGAAGGACTGCAACCATCCTTTATTCTGCTGAACTTTAAGCTTTTTCAATTCTCTGGAAGTGTGAAATTTGGTGAACTGAAGCTAGTTCTTGAAATCATTGATATCTTCTAGGCAATGGGCATTTTCCCTCCTTGATGGCTGCTTCCATTTCCTTCTACCCATATTCCACTGTTGCTTCTCAATCATCTCACTAACCTTTAACTCTGTTGTGCACAGTTTGCCTTTGTTTTTTTTTTCTGTGCCCCCACAATCTTTCATTGCTGCAATTTACTATGTTAATCACCTTTTGATAATTTGTTACTTTAACATTACTTTTGACACTTCAGTATTTACATTTTTTAGGCAGCACTTCTTTCCAGATTCTTTTATCTTTCCATGTTTATGTTCTGTCTGCAAATAACACTGACATTTAACTTCTGCTCTTCTCTTCTGTTTTGACTTTACTGTTTTCAGTATATATCCCAATTCTGTTTATCACTGGTTATATTAACAATGGAATTTATCTTGTTTTCTCTGATATTTTTGAAGACCCCTTTGACTTGACTATATATTTGGAGATTTCAGTGCATCACCTATTCACCTTTGGGGTGCTGTAGGCAGTTTCCGAGCTCCTGTGCTGACAGATCAGGGTCAATGAACTTTTCCCATCACTTCTGGGTTACGTCTGTCCAAGGATGTTTTTAACTGCCCCTTGTTCCTATTTATTTTTTTACAATCTGAAGATTCTAACAATTGTTACACAGTTACATTTCCAGGTGCTTTCTGGTGGTGCAGCTGGAGATGAGTCAAGAGGGATGGGCCTTGCGTTTGCCTACAATACGATTTAATATTTCTGTGTGTTTTTAGCTATGCAGGTTTGTGCAGTATGGAAGGACTGGAGGATTGGTTATTTGCTAGTTTTATTGTGTTAGTTGGTTTATGCCCATATTGAGGGCTGTGAGGGAGGGCTTGTGAACATCTGTGTGAAGGATGTCTTTGCATCAGTCAGTATGCATTACTATGTTTTAATTATACTGGCTGTTTTCTTCACCTTCAGATGTTTCATTCAGGTTGTGATGATAGGAGAGTGTGGTACTTTTTAACGAAAATAAGAGGAAGAAAATCCACTTTATGATCTGCCTACTGTATTAAACAATGAAGTTTTTGACTTTATTTGTTCCATCTGTATTGAAAGAAAATATAAAATTCTTTGCAATGATGCACATTTATGCATGAATCCCATTTGAGACATTTTTCAAATTTTCTTCATTACCATATTCCTTATTTCACACATTCACTCAGCAAATTTACCTTTGATTTAAATCTAAGAGACTGTTTTCAGCTGATGAACCCTTTAACTAAAGAATATTTCTATTTTTACTTTATCAGTCTCAATCGTGGAAGGATGATATTTTTTATTTAATCGTTGTTTGCCTTTTACAGTCATGAATGTTCTCCCTGTATTTGATATTTGATCTGAGTTTAACTATATCCTCTTCTCTTCCTTTCTAATGCATAAAATGTACTAGCTCATTACTTTAAAAATACCCAATTTCACTAACACTTCTCCAACTGAGAAGATTTAATCTTCACCAGTGATTTATTCTGCCTTAAAGAATAGTACGCTCAAAAATTGTATTTTTTTATATGTTACTAACCTCAAAAAATTCGATGGCTGTTTCTGCCGTTGAATAAACATTTTTAATGTTATGTTTTTATGTTGAATGGAGATAACAAACTTTCTGATATAAATCTGCACCTATGTTGACTAATGCTGGACAACAGCCAACACTATCTGAAACGCCCATAAAATAATCTCATATTACTCGTGTTGCATAATCCACCTGTGAAGTCCTCCAGTCATATACTAAAATGTCCCAAACACATTAATTTTTGCTAAAGAGTTGTTAAATAAATCACCTTCGGAAAACACTCTAACGAATGAAAATGGAATATGCACAGACACGAATGAGCATTTGAATTGTAGACCTCCCATTGTTATATTTGTATTCATAGTGGTGAACCACAACTGGCATACACTGGGATTATCTAGTGGCAATCTGTGAAACAACATGGCTGCTTTTTGAAGCATCTCAAATACAGTATGCACAGTTATGAGACATATTCTCTGCTCATTAGTTTTTCTTGTCTGTAAGTGCACGTTTTTTTATCGCATGAAGCACAATCAAGCCCAGATTAAGACACCCACATGCCCCTGTGTGACATAATAAACAGAGCTCCTTTAACAGAGAGTTGATCATACTTTTAGTAATGCAGCATGTTGACACCCGCTCATTTAATGCAGTGTGGTAATTCCCAATCTAACTTTTGCCATGCAAATACTTGATTATTTTATAGGGGTTCTGAGTGTTTTGGATGAAATGGCTCCTTTCCAGTCATGGGCCCCTGTGCACTCCTGAGCACAATGAATAAGATATTACTGTGCTGGACTCCTGACCAATAAAAGAAGCAGGAAGGCATGTGTTCAGTTCAAATGCTCAGACGCATCTGATTACATTCCATTTCCCTTCATAAGAGAGTTATCCGGAACTTGTTTATTTAACAACATTTTAGTTACAACATGTGCTTGGGATATTGTGAGCATATAACTGTATGATTTGACATGTGGATTATGAAACACAAGCAACATGGGATTCATTTCATGGATGTTTTGATATTGTTTGCTGATGTCCACTATTACCATCAGGGCCAGACTGGGAATCTTATTCAGGCTGGGAATTCCAAGTCTAACCCAGGCCACACAATATACATCAGTTTTCTTGTACAGGCAGAGACTTATGAATGAGGAGGCAATAGATTCAGCATTTACACATACATTTCACTCTTATATATTAGTCTCAAGACAACCTCTGATAAAGTGTGGGAAAACACTTCATAAATGTAAACACTTCATAAATAAAAGAACCATGTAGTTCTATAATATTTATCCATCCATCCATTATCCAACCCACTATATCCTAACTACAGGGTCACGGGGGTCTGCTAGAGCCAATCCCAGCCAACATAGGGCGCAAGGCAGGAAACAAACCCTGGGCAGGGTGCCAGCCCACTGCAGGGCACACACACAGCACACACTAGGGACAATTTAGAATTGCCAATGCACATCTTTGGACTGTGGGAGGACACCAGAGTACCCGGAAGAAACCCACGCAGACACGGGGAGATCATGCAAACTCCACGCAGGGAGAACCCGGGAAGTGAACCCGGGTCTCCTAACTGTGAGGCAGCAGCGCTACCCACTGTGCCACCGTGCCGCCCCTATAATATTTATATCAAAACAAATGTACAAAAAGCACTGAACTACAAAAAGTAGTTGTCAGTGGAATGCACAGTGCATAGATTATGTTTGCAATTTCAACTGTGAGTTTGGAATCTTCACAGCTGCTGTCAATGTCTGGATGGTAAAGGTGAATACTCTTCCACAAAGTTTGAAGTGTTGGTTAAAAAAGACAACTTTGAATTTCTTCAATAGACAAAAGAGTAAAAAAATAAATAAAAACAAGACACATCATTAACAAACTTATCATGAAATAAAGAACAACAGGTACATTTAAAAATACAAATCATTCCACTCACATATGTGTTTCATTAATAAAAAAATAAAATAAAACATTTCTGGTAGCCTATTCAGTCACTCTGTGGGAAAAAGGAAAAAAAATGTTAAATGTTACATATTTTGGTATCAGAATACTGTCATGTTCTGATGGGTGTGAAAAGTTTTATCTGCTCCTGTTTCACTATCCTGCTGTCCTTCCTTTCACAATTAGCTATCCTTAAAATAAATATTGCTACATTGTTTACCTCTATAGTATGTTATGTTTCTCTTTTGCTTACCCTTAATTTTAGTGCAAAGGTTCAAGCTTTCATTTCTCTCTTTCTGTAGAACTAATATAGGACCCTCCACTAAACAATAATCTTAGTTTGTCTGATGCAGGGGCATCTCTGCAAAACTCCATACAGGGAAGACCTGGGACAGAAACCCTGGTCTGCTTACTCTAGTGTTTAAGAATTCTGGAGCTACTGACAGTCACTTTATGCAAAGCTCCACATCTACCAGCACACAATTCAGAGTTATGACTTGGTTAGACATGGGTAGGAGCAGCAGAAAGACTGTTTCTTGGACCATTTAAATCCCTTTGTCTAGAGAAATAAATGTCTGTTTCTAATCCTTTATTACTGTGGGAATCGGCTCCTAATTCACCAAAGGCATAACATGACACCCTAGATTGATTGCTTAGATCAGCAGTAGCATCATATAGAGAGGGTTTTTATTTTAGCTTGGCTTAGCTTAAACTTTCCTACAAAGACATATTATTTGTTCTCCAAGAACTCTTTATAGTTAAATTCAATATAAAGCAAACAGCAATCACATTAATTCTAACAATGAATGTACTTCTTCATCATGTAATTGCCTTTTCTAGCCTCAAAACAACATGCATCTAAAATGTGTTGCAAAATAAGAAATTATTATACCTTTTCAGCAATTTAAATCTAATTATAAAAACAAGCTCATGTCAGAATGCATAAAGATGAAAAGAATGCAAAGCCATTAGGATACCAAGGGCAAGTAATAATTTTTAACTTAGTTTATTTATCTCTTGGTTTATTTTTTTTTTCATCCAGTTGTTGGCTTACCTTGTATAAACAATGGGAAAAGGGGATTTAGAAATTCTTGCTCAACATTTTGGAAGAGAGGCAAGAAAAAAAGGGAGAAGTTGGCAGGTCATCATGGATAAGTAAACACAGTAACTATGCCACAAACATTCTTTTAATATTAAACTCGAGTATAATTTATTTTGTTCTGAAAAAATCCTCAGACTTTAGGAGAATGCCTTAAAAATTCCTAAATACTGATCACTGATTTCAAATATTATTGTGCTTTTAGAATTACAGTATATAAAAATTTGACTTCACTCACATTGATGTTTTACAACAACTACTTACTTGATTATTTTGCACATTATATCCCCCCAATTTTAACCCTTTTTTAGACAGTGACAATCTGCAGCCAATTCACTAGAAAGGAAAGGAGGATCATATCTGAATCTGCAAGGTTCATCCCTCTTTTCCCCTACGTTCTATTCACCCATCCATCCATCCATCCATCCATCTTCCTAGCCTGCTTATCCAGGTCAGGGTTGTGGTCCAGCAATCATAGTATGCAGTGCAGTGGAATGGTTGTGCAATATTGAGCCCCATCATGTGTGTTTGTGTTGGTTTTCACCCTGTGATGTGCTAGAATCCTGTCCAGGGATTATTCCTGCCTCAAGTCCAGTACTTGCTGGGATAGACTCCAGCTGCCCAGCATCCTGCTCTCGATAAGCAAGTGAACAAATCCCAGGCAGGGCGCCATCCCACCGCAGGGCACACACACACCCACACACAGAGCACACACTAGGGACAATTTTAGAATCTCCAATGCATCTAACCTGTATGTCTTTGGACTGTGGGAAGAAACCGGAGCACCTGGAGGAAACCCATGCAGGCACAGGGAGAACATGCAAACTCCACGCAGGGAGGACCCGGGAAGCGAACCCAGGTCTCCTTACTGCTGTGCTGCCCTTGTCTGGGTATTCATGAAGTGTAAAATCCAAAATGAAATACGTAAAAATGAACTCATCAGATCATTTTCATGTAAAAAATAAAACATTAACTTAGAACAAGAAAAATGGTTCTTCCATATATAAGCTGACATATACTTATGAATAAGCATGGAACTTAATTCCAACTATTGCTTCACCACATTGAACCATTCATCAAACATCAAAGCACGCACATCGATCCTGGAGGATCCTAAAAGCGGCTGGAGTAGCAAGAAATTCAGGCTGAAATTCAGGGTTTGAATGTGAAGAGTTATGACGATATTCCAGAAGAAGATGACATGACTGTACTTTGGATAAATGTATATTGTTGTTCATGAATAAATATACTGTAAGATATCCCCTGAAAATAAGCTCTACTGCATCTTTTGGAGAAAAAATTAATATAAGACCCTGTCTTATTTTTGGGGAAACACGGTACTATGGAGTTTAGTTTTGCGTCACAATCAGACAGAACTGTACACTTAATGGGTTTGGATATGATATGAGTTTAATGTTAGTAGAAGCTTACTGCACTACATGGTTTACTATCTGGTTTTGTGTTTGTCTGATAAAAACAAGCAGAATCAAAATCAGATACTGAATATAAATAATGTTATAATTTTTAAAATATTTTCTGTGTCATTTGTGCTGAACAAATGTGCACGGACTGTTGGCACTTTTCATATTTTCCTTTTCTTGCCCAGAATGGGTCAATTAGTATTGAAATTCAACGTTTGAGGGTTTTTTACTCTAAATGTCTACAGCACACATTTCCTGCTCCAAGACAATGCGCTTATAATGAATGCCTTCAATATTGCTTTCAAAAATCTCCCATACTGGCTTTATTATTTTCTACCAGCCATATGGATCTCTGAATCCAACTCAGGTACTTAAATTTATAGACATAATTTTGCCACCTGCAAGCATGAAAAGATATCAAAAATCGATTTTACTGTGTTCTGACAGGTGTGATCATGAAAATCAGAGGGGCTTAGGAAGAACAGGGCTCTTAGGTTGAATCAGTGTGCAGACCCCACCTGGCTGTGTTGATGAAAACAAAGAAAGCATGTAGCATCAGGATTAGGGGCTGTGAGACGTGAATAGCCCATGCATAAGAACAGTAAACCCTTAATGAGCAGAGTAAGAGCAGGTAATAGGAGTGTGGACAGCCACAAAACGATAGAGACAGCATCTGAGATTAAGAACAATATATACATTATATAAACCCGCGTATCCAGATCAGGATCGCAGGAAACCTGGAGTCTACCCCAGCATCTTTGGATGCAAGCCAGGAAAAATCCCTAATATGCAAAATGTATGACATGGCTGATGTTAAGAACAAAGATAATATGATATTTCAACTACCTATTTTGAGAAAGAGAGAAAAATTGAAGAAAGGGGTCAAATATTTTAAAACATAATTCTGCCACAGGATTATTTTCACAATATCAGGTATTTTGAGCTGTGAATGTATAATAAAAATGATAAATCAGTAAATATAGAATAAATACAAAAACACATTAGAATGTTTAGTTTTTCAGCAGTTGGCAGACTCTCTTCACCTACCTACATGTAGTTCAGTAGAGACTTTGCCAGCTCAGAAATTTTACAAGGTTTGTATCTCTTTGTGGTTATTCGACCCTTTTAAAGCAAAAGTGCTTGGTCAGCAAAAATATGCTGATCTTGTATGCTCACCTTATCAGTCTCTCGATCAGTGATGTTTTATTTTGTAAAAGGGTTTCTCCTGTGTGAAGTGGCAGGTGAATTGTTGTCAACAAAACGCAGACAGCTGAGCCACCTAAACTGAAATGTTACTCACTTGTAATTTTTCTGTAAATAAGGTAAAGGTTTTGTTGACCAGCACATTCCGATTTCAGGCATTTGAATTACATCTTCATATACAAGAAGTGCAAAGAAATGTGTTCACTCATCATAATGGATGTCAGACTCATGAAGCCTGGAATTTGGCTTATTGTGTGCTACTGTTTAATAGTTGCTGTGTACATACTGTATCTTGAGCTCAGTCAGAACTACAGCTAACATGACGTCATTTATGAACAGACTGAAATTCTGTAGGAGATTTTCTGTATCTAATACTTCTCTGTTGAGCTCCGGCGATCCAGTGAATGGCAGGTTTGAAAGCTACTGAGTACATTCAAAACAAAATCTTCACCTTGGTGTGCTTCACTAACATTTGAACCAGAATCTATCATGCTGTCACAAGCAGTTCCTGAAGAACTGTTACCTTTGTCGCACAGTAAATCACTTTCTATACCATGCACTTTACACGCCCATATTCAGTTTGCCGCCAATCACTGGACAAATATATGCAGGTGGCTCATGAGGAACGACTTTCTGTTTTAGAGTTAAAAGTTACAAGGGTTAAAGGTTAACAGCAAGAATATTTATTTATTCAAAAATGCAAACTAAAAATATTTTTAGTTAATTATTATTTTATTTCAGTTTGTGTTTCCAGCTACTTTAATAGTTTCATTTAGTTTTAGTTTTTCATTTTGATTTTGTTAATTATTTTATTTCAGGTTATGAAAATGTCATTTTATTAATAGTTTCAGTTTTGATATTAGTTTTCGTTAACTATAATAACCCTGGTTGCATGGAGACTAATGTGTCAGGTGTGGTCCCCATGTGCGGCTCTTCCTGTCCAATGGGATGTCCCAGCATCAATGATGCAAAAGGCAGTCTATGCTGGATGGCCACGCCCATACTTGGTCTCTGGTACAGCATTGGGACATCTTGAGGTGAGTTTCCCTTGTCTACCGCAAACTCTTCTTTCAGGCAGCAAAGAACTGTTGTTGTATTTATTTGGGACTTGTCACATCCTATACTCATAGCAGTAGAACTACTTCCCTAATTACCTGAGCAATACATTGGAAAGAGGTGGGACAGAAGGTGGTTTGACACATACCTGGCTTCGCCATAAATACAGGTAAGACTAATCCCCTTACCATCATACTGTTGCAACAAATTATACCAGCTGGCTACAGTAGTAGTGTTACTGCTAGAGCCAATCAAAGCATTTATTTTGACCACCTTATTCACTACATTTTCACTGTGTCTCCAGTGAATCCAGTATCTAGTATCCTCGTGAAGGTAAAGATGACCAGCACCAAAGTCATTATCCTGCAAAGCCAAATGTGCTCACTGCCTCAGATTGTCCAATCTTGCCTCCCAAAGCAAATCCCCTACTATCAAATGAGCAAAATTGTTAGACAAAATGATTCTAAGATGCACTCAAAGTCTATTTTAATACAAAATTATCTTCAGCGATAACCACATAATGACCCTATAGCACTACATTATACATTAAGTGAGACTTTGTTTTGATTGTCACTCTGATGAGGCAGACTAAGGACAACAACAGGAGGACAGGAGAATCTAGATATATGGAAGAGGCTCCCAAATAGAATACTTGCTCCACACTACCACCTCCTCAGCCATCTATGGATACATACTGTACAAAAGTTTGACAGGTGCCATTTTCATTTTAAGTGACTGATGAATGTTACGCTTTAGCATTTTCATAATGAAAAGAGTGAATTCATTTAATTTTATGGAAATCATGGAAGCAGTAGACCTACCTAAACTTCATCATTTATTCAAAAATGTTCTGTCCTACAAAAGTGGAACATAATGCCTTGCAAGAAAAAAAGCTGATACGGACTTAAACATCTAAAAGCAGAACTAGAAAAAAATTGCATATATCAGACTGAATGATATAACTAGTTACATATATGTGACAATACCACATCTTGTTTAAACATGTGAGTAAATCTAATTACCAATGAACTGTCATCGTTAACATCTTATCACAGTTAAAGGACAAAGGTTAACCATTTTTCTTATGGTTACACAAAAATCCAATAGTGAAAGTGGAATTTGAACCAGACCCTGTTGTATGGTGTGTAAAAGGTCCATGGCAGATAACAGCAGATGCAGTTTTTTGTTTTAAAATAATGTGGCTCATAAATGAGTATAGGTATATGCAGGATAGACGTGTGTGGCCACGATGTGCAAAGGGGGAATGGGTTAAGTATTTATGCACGTGCAGGTGAGTGAGCTGTACACCTATCCCTCATTACCAGTTCCATGGGTCCATAAGCACAGGACCTACACTGTCACAGGGATTTAAAGGGTCTGAGTAGTTTAAAATGGGGAAGAAATGAAAAGAGAATGGGAAGAGGATAAAACTGAGGGAACAACAGACATTAAAAGAAAGCAGTATCAGGCAGTCAGGCCAGTTTAGTGGGGAGGAGCTGAACCGATTGGAAGGCCCTGTAATGGAGCAAAGGTAAATGGTGCTCCAGGGGATTGCCCCTGCTGAGATAAGGAGCAGGAGCAATTATAGGCCCTCAAGAGTGCTGCGGTGACCAATGGAAGTGGAAGGACATTAGTTCTGGACTTAGAGTGTCCCAGCAGGTACTGAAGTAGGTGACTGGGACACAAGTCAGAAGGTTGACAGGGTCCACCTGCAACTTAGCCCTGCTGTGAAATCCGGAAGGGTGAGCAGGGGAAGAGAGAGAGGGAGACAAAGTGAGCACTGAAAAAGACAAAAAGGAGGAGATGATCCTGTCTTTGATTTTATTCCTGGTTTCAAAATGTTTTGGAATTTATTTATTGGTTTTGTCTTCACTGCACTATTTTTATGGAAGTTTTATTAATGACTTTCTGCACTTCACTTTGAATACTGTTTGCATTTAATAAAAACAATTTTGGCGCTGTTTGCACCACAGCTGCTGTTGTGTGCCCTCATTTGCCCTAGTCCATCTCTGTTCATGACTATCGATGTCCCAGAAGATGCCAAGGCTGCAGGCACTCTTTGGTTTCTATCAGAATCACTTAGACATTATTCATTTGAAAATCTCTAGCCCTAAGTCAGGCTCTGGGATTTATAGTTATGATATTCCTACCAAAACAAATGCACAGTAATACTTAAACCATTTATTTAAGAGACTTAAGGTAACTGAACAGATGAAAATGTCACAAAAAAAAATCCATATGTAAAATTTAAATTGAACACTTTGTTCATGAGATTCACGGAACGATTTGCTCTTGGTGATTTCTCAGTAATGACAGTTTCATGTCCTGCCTCTGACCTGCATGTATAACAGAGTAGATCAACTGCAGAGAGAATGCTGTAAAACAAATTTGTAGCAGTCTTCCAAATAAAAAACATTGTAAATTAAGAATCTAATTTCTTAACTTCCTTGTGCCACTCCTAGCACCCAGTCTGGTCTTCTGTTATTCAACCAAAAATAGTCCTGGACTTTTAACATAATTATGCATATCAAGTGTCAATTTTTGACATTTTACATTTTTTATTAACTATTATTTTACATAGTGTCTTCTAGAAGAGTTTTAGCTTTTTATTTAAACACCATAAAACTTATATTAATGTTTATTTATACCTCTGCAAGTTGTTAATGCTTATTGATACACTTTAAGGCCAGTCTTGGAGGGACTGTACAGTTATAATTATTGCTATTGTCTAGGCCTTTAGAAGGGTCAATTTGTTTTAATAAAGTAAATGTTACCTTAATTCCACTAAATTTTCACATACATTTTATAGCTTATTGCACTTTCCCAGCTTTGAAACTAAAGTCCCTTATATTTTACTGGATGTAAACTGAGTTTTAGTTGGCTTTTAGTGCTTCATGAGGTACTGCAAATCACAATGTACTGCTTCCACCATGCTCATGACTTCGCTCCCGTCCTTGGAGAGTTTAGTTGTAATACTGAATTGTTGGATTTGGTGTCCTTTAAGGATTTTGCTTTCTGATATCTGGGTCAAGTTTAATGAACATGTGACTAAACATTCATAGATTACAAGGAATATTTCTTCTATCCAAATCTGCCACCTAATTTTCTTTCAAAATTTTATAGTGGGTCAACACAATGGTACAGACCTAGTACTGCTGCCTTGTAGTAAGAAGACTGGGGTTCATGTCCTGGGTCCTTCCTGTGTAGACCTTACATGCTCTCCCCGTGTCTGGGTGGGTTTCCTCTTGGTGCTCCGGTTTCTCCCTCTAACCAAAGACATGCAGGTTTGAACTGGTGATGCTAATTTGGCCCTAGAGTGTGTTTGGTGTGTAGTTGTGTATGTTTGCCCTGCAATGGAATGGCACCCTGCTCAGGTTTTGCTACTGCCTTGCACCCTATGCTAGCTAGGATTGGCTCCAGCCCCCTTGAAACCCTGGCCTGTATTAAGTGGGTTGGAAAATTACATATTAAAATGCCACTTGACTGTGACTGAACGACTTTTACAAGAATACTTTATTCCTTTTATGTGTTAAACAGCCTAGTACAGTATGTCACAGGCAAAATGTAGCTTGTTGATAAATGCTTTTGTATTTGCCGGAATATTTTAATAAGTAGTTTAAATGAAAATTGCCAAAGGCTGTCAGGAATTTAGGATTGTTGCTGTATCACTTGGCTATGCGTATTTTTACTGATAAGAACTATTATCACAAAGCACATACACAGTTTTACTTGTGCACTTCCTTACAGCCCCCACTTTTGAGTGCGAGGTAGTGTGGGCACACCTTACTATAGTCTACTGCTTCTGATGTGAATTTACAAGTGCAAATTAGTTTTATGATCACACAGGTCTTGGAGACAGGAATATTTTTTTGAGCCAAGGAATAAAAGGCAAATGCAGGCAAAGATCTGAGGCTTCTGGGGAAGGATTACCATACCATACTTTTGATTAGCTTTATAAGATCAGTAAAAGAGTTGATCAGTACCACCATTATGATTGAAGTACACAAGAGTTTAAGACACCAAGCAGTAACACAAGGGCAGAGCTGTTTGGATAACTGAACATCTACCTATGCCAGGTTGTATGCTGTGGATTGCTTCATCTTGATTATCTATCTTTTTTGGCATATAAGATGACTTAATATTCATATTTTGAAATTTATAGTATTACTAGCTGTGTTAGCTGGCTTTTGCTGGGAAATTTTGTAAGACAATGGACCGCAGTAAAAGTGCTCTCAGTTAATCAGATATATCAGAAGTACTATGAAAGTAATTAACTACTTTTTGGAAGTTTTATTTCAAAGGCTATTATTGTTAGGCAGTGAATGCAAAGGTTAAGGCAGGCATGTCCAAAGTCTAGCCTGAGGCCAATTGCGGCCTGTGTTCAAATTTCCACTGGCCTGCAGCCTCTGTCATAAAATCAATAATAATATATAGCCCATTTCTAAAATGGTGACTGTAACTAAAAAATGGAAAGTTGACAGCGAGGGCTGTCACTTCCAGGACAAGTGGAAATTGGAGTATTTTTTCACTGAAATACGAAACAACTGTGTCTGCCTAATTTGCCAAGAGACTGTGGCTGTTTTCAAGGAATTCAATATCAGATATCAAGAGGCACTACCAGACGAAACATGTTAACTACGACAAGCTAACTGGGAACGAATGCGGTGAAAAATTGAAGCAACTGGAAGCTGTTTTAACAGTACAGAAGCACTTTTTCACAAGAGCCTGTGAGTCAAATGAAAATGCCACAAAGGCGAGCTAGGAGGTGACAACGCTGATTGCCAAGCACTGCAAACCTTTTACTGAGGGTGAATTTATTAAAGACTGCGTGATGAAAATGATGGAGAAAATTTGTCCTGAGAAGAAGCAAGAGTTTGCCCATGTTTGCCTGGCTCGTAACACTGTGATATGGAGAATTGAAGATGTTCCATCTGATATTAAGAGACAGTTAGAGGCAAAAGGAGTGGAGTTTGACTTTTTTCGTTAGCCTGTGACGAAAGCACAGATGCATCTGACACCGCTCAGTTACTTTTTTTTTGAGAGGAGTGGACAATGAAATGAATGTGATTGAAGAGCTACTTAACCTCCAGAGCCTTAAGGACCAAACAAGATGAACAGATTTATTTGTTTCTGTTTGTTCCACTGTAGATGACATGAAACTACCGTGGAATAAAGTCACTGGGATTATTACGGGTGGCGCACCTGCCATGGCTGGCGAGCGAAGTGGATTATCAACCCTAGTCTGTAACAAAGTCGGAGAAGAAGGAGGCAAAGCTATAAATCTCCACTGTATTATTCACCAACAAGTTCTCTGTGCCAAACATCTGAAATATGATCATGTTATGAAACCGGTGATGAAGGCTATTAATTATATTTGCTCTAAAGCCCTGTGCCACCACCAGTTTCAACAGTTTCTACTCGACATCCAGACTGAACACGGACATGTTGTGTATCACAACGACGTAAAATGGCTCAGTCGGGGGTCTGCACTGCAGCGCTTCTGAGTACTATCTATCTATCTATCTATCTAAATTGTACAATTCTTGGCAAAAAAGGGATAACCGATGCCAGAACTATCTGATCCTGTTTGGCTGGCTGATTTTGGATTTTTAACACGACATCTGAACACGCTGAACATGAGCCTTCAGGGGCAAAATGCAGTGGTAAGCCAACTGTATTCACACATTAAAGCCTTTGGGACCAAGCTGCTACTTTTCCAAAGACACCTGTCACAAACGCAGCCCAATACCACACATTTCCCATTTTTGCAGGAAATAATGACCAGTTTTCTACAGAACAATATCAGTGCGCAAATGAGGATGTATGCAGCAGACATCTCATCTCTGGCTGAGGAGTTTCAATTTCTCTTTTGGGATTTTGTAGCTATTGAAACGGAGATCACGCTTTTTTCCTCTCCTTTCTCCGTGGACCCTGATGATGCTCCAGACCACCTGTAGCTGGAGCTCATTGAGCTGTAGTGTGACGCCAAGTGTTGCAGTTGGCACCAACAGCTCCCTCTTGTCAACTTTTACCACCAGCTGGATAAAGGCAGGTTCCAAGAGATTCTAACATTTGCTAAGAAAATACTGAACTTGTTTGGCTCAACATACTTGTGCAAGGAGTCATTCTTGGTTATGAGCATTAACAAGAACCACGTGAGGACGAGACTAAGTGACTCTCACTTGCGTGACATCTTGCGTATCAAAACCACTGTTTTTGAGCCAGATCTGGCTTATTTACTGCAGTCGAGATCTCAGTATCATCCTTCACATTAGTGCAGGCAAGTTATTTGTTTAGTCTTCTGAGGTGAATAAATTCTAAAATCTCAGTTAATTGATTTTTTTTTTGTGATGATCAAAACCACAGTTTTGAATATGCACTGAGTCTTTTCCATTCGTGTATCATTTGTTCTTTTGTTTTTCAATTGACAATCAAACCGGGTCTCGTAAACCCATCCATCCATCCATCCATTTTCCAACCTGCTGACCCGACAAATTAAATTTTAAAATCAAATTCGGTCCGGCAGCCCGTTTTTCCATTTCGTATTTTTGATCAGAGTCTAAAATTGAAATAATGAAAAACACAGCCTTTTTCGTTTTTGATATCCGATTCAAAATCAAATAACATATTTTTGTTTTTTGATGGTCAATTGAAAAACGAAAGAACGAGTGATACACGGATTCATATGGGATATGGTCCGTGTACTTTTTGGTATTTGAAATTTCATTTTAGAAGCAAAAATGAAAAAACAAAAATGAAAGGAATTTTCAGATTTTGATTTTTGATCAAAGAATGAAATGATGGAAAATAAGGTATTTTTTAATTCTGTGGTAGCAAATAACAGTGATAAACTTAAAATTACACATACTTTTCTCGATTTATTTGTGATTCAAATAATGAAAGTGTAATAGCTCAAAAACAACAAAACAGACGCATTTTCATTGTCTGAAACCGGAGATACTTCTTCTTCTGTGCGATTTTTGATGCCACGTACGAACAGTCCTCCTCCTCACAACACATCGACCGACGACCTTGAAGTTACACTACATGGCATCAGTAGAGGATGGATCATTACATTGTTTTTCGGAACAGTAAAAGAGTGACACTCCGGGACGAGGACATAACTGCAGAAAAACTGAGTCGCATCTTTCAGGTAAAAATACAAGCTTTGCAAACTTTGCTTCATTGATGTGGCAGTTCTTTTATGAACGTTATTGTTATTACTTACTGTGAAACAGCTAACATTTGGCGATTTCATTTACTAACACTAAGTCTGGCAATTTTTATAGTGCTAGCATTTTGAATGGTTGCTCATTGACTTTTACCGGCTACTATAGAGAGTAATCGTTTTGAGTATTAACAGTGCGCATGAGTGTAACACGTTAGGAGAGCAACGTGATTTACAGAAAGTTTTCTTAACATGTGCTACACTTGTCAATGATCAACCATTCACACATTTACACACATTCAAAATGCTAGCACTACAAAATTTGCCAGGCTTAGTGTTAGTAAATGAAATCACCAAATGTTAGCTGTTTCATAGTAAGTAACAACAACGTTCATAAAAGAACTGCTACATCAATGAAGCAAAGTTTGCAAAGCTTGTATTTTTACCTGAAAGATGCGACTGTTTTTCTACAGTCATGTCCTCGTCCCAGAGTGAACATTGAAATGTTCTTTTAATTCTGAAAAACA
Organism: Erpetoichthys calabaricus; assembly: GCF_900747795.2. Lineage (NCBI taxonomy): Eukaryota > Metazoa > Chordata > Cladistia > Polypteriformes > Polypteridae > Erpetoichthys > Erpetoichthys calabaricus. The sequence continues at coordinate 65,811,498 of NC_041400.2, read as the reverse complement.
ACATAATGGTCCATCCCCTGATGATGCCATGCAGTGAAACTTCAAGGCCGTCGGTCGATGAGTTGTGAGGAGAATTGTTCACACGTGTCATCAAAAATCGCGCAGAAGAAGAAGTACCTCTGGTGCCAGACAACGAAAATGCGTCTGTTTTGTTGTTTTTGAGCTATTACACTTTCATTATTTGAATCACATATGAATCCAGAAAAGTATGTGTAATTTTAAGTTTATGACTGCTATTTGTTACCACAGAATTAAAAAATACCTTATTTTCCATCATTTTATTCTTTAATCAAAAATCAAAATCTGAAAATTCCTTTCATTTTCGTTTTTTCATTTTTGCTTCTAAAATGAAATTTCAAATACCAAAAAGTACACGGATATGCATATGGCCCTCAATGTTTTGTACTTCTGAATAAGATAACTGTTAAGTGTTACTTTCCTGTTCACATTTGAATGTAGAAGTTTACAGTGAGCATTTAATAGTGAATAATATGTAATGTTTCAAATGAACCTAGATATGTTTAATGTTCCCAAAAGTTTTTTTTTCCAGACAGACTTTTTCTTCATTTTATGTGGTCTTCAAACATGAAAGGCAGAGTGATTTTGGTAAAAACTTGTTTAGATTTATTTGTGTTCTGTGTGAAGAAAAGAAAAGTATGCCATTTGCAATAAAAATGTAATAAAATAGTTCATTTGCATTTAATGGTAATGGTTCAAAGAATGTCATGCTGAATGGTCAGTCCCCGCACATTTTCACCTCACCAAATCTGGCCCTCTTTGCAAAAAGTTTGGACACCCCTGGGTTAAGGTTTTTGACCTAATGCATTGTGAGTTCAAATTCTGCTAATGACACTGTGTGACTATGAGCAAGTCACTTCACCCCATCTGTGCTCCAATTGGACAAACAAACAAGGTATAACCAATAATTGTATTGTAAATGTTCTAAGTCGCCTGATGATGGCATCAGTCAAATAATAAGTAATGACATTGTTAAGCCACTGGAGCTTCTTACTCTTGAGCATGTTACATACAACACCATTCAACCTCTGTTCCTTAGGGACAAGGTGACAGAGATGGGAGTAGATTCATACCTGGTGGCATGGATCGTGGACTATCTTAAAGACAGACCTCAGTATGTGCGTCTCGGGAACTGCACGTCTGACATTGTGATCAGCAACACAGGAGCGCCACAGGGGACTGTACTTTCTCCGGTCCTGTTCAGCCTATATACAGTACATCGGACTTCCAATACAACTCGGAGTCCTGCCAAAAGTTCGCTGACGACACTGCTATCGTGGGCTGCATAAGGAGTGGGCAGGAGGAGGAGTATAGGGACCTAATCAAGGACTTTGTTAAATGGTGCGACTCAAACCACCTACACCTGAACACCAGCAAAACCAAGGAGTAGGTGGTGGATTTTAAGAGTCCCAGGCCCCTCATGGACCCCATGATCATCAGAGGTGACTGTGTGCAGAGGGTGCAGACCTATAAATACCTGGGAGTGCAGATGGATGATAAATTGGACTGGACTGCCAATACTGATGCTCTGTGTAAGAAAGGACAGAGCAGACTATACTTCCTTAGAAGGCTGGCGTCCTTCAACATCTGAAATAAGATGCTGCAGATGTTCTATCAGACGGTTGTGGCGAGCACCCTCTTTTACGCGGTGGTGTGCTGGGGAAGCAGCATAAAGAAGAGAGACGCTTCACGCCTGGACAAACTCGTGAGGAAGGCAGGCTCTATTGTAGGCACGGAGCTGGACAGTTTGACATCCATGGCAGAGCGACGGGCACTGAACAGGCTCCTGTCAATCATGGAGAATCCACTGCATCCACTGAACAGTATCATCTCCAGACAGAGAAGCAGCTTCATCTATCTATCTATCTATCTATCTATCTATCTATCTATCTATCTATCTATCTATCTATCTATCTATCTATCTATCTATCTATCTATCTATCTATCTATCTATCTATCTATCTATCTATCTATCTATCTATCTATCTATCTATCTATATACAATTTTTTATGAGTAAAACATTCCTGCGTTAAATCAGTTCCTGCTTTTTCTAGTGACTTGGCTTTTGTTGTTGATGATTGCAAAACACAATTTTACAGGAAATTGTATTCTTTTGAATTGAAATGGGTAATCAGTAGGAATAATGCAAAATTTTAATATATACTATAATTATTAGATGTTTGAGGTTTTCAATTGTTTATGTTGTTCACTCAAGTACAGAATCTCTTTTCATGTTCTTTGTGAGTTGCTTGGGGTCCACTTTTAAGATTTGCAGGTAGGAATGTATACGCAAAGCAGTGCTTGAAGTGGATATGCATAAGTGCCAGTACCCTATGTGTTACACTGATGAATTAACATGAAAAGCGAGGAGAGTGGAGCAGTAGCTTTAGCATTGCAACTCAATTTTTTTTGCTTCTTTATTTGTAACTCAAGCATCCTGATCTAAGAATAGTGCTAGTGTATTGGGAAATTTTATCATCCATGGGTTAGGGAGCCCACTTTGGAATTATCAGCTCTGTGTTCAGGTGCTGGAGTTAAATGTAGTGGAACAGATAACTATGACGAATGCCTGTACACTAGAAAAAAAAATAAAATCAAAACTCAAAACAAAAAATTAAAGTACAGGCCCACTTCAATTACCAATGCAAAGAGTTTTGGAGATTGAGGGAGTTGGTTGCTTCAAACTAAGCAGATCCACATATAAATGATTTCAGAGGTTGAGGTCCCTTTTCAAAGTTCATAGATTCGATTGTACAGTATGTTACAGTGGAGTACCTTGTGGGGAAGCCATTAACTGACACTGTCATCCAAGAGCACTTCTAGGATTTGCAGGTATCAGGGTGATTGTTGTACGTGGTCTTACATTTATATTATATTGTACAGCAGAAGAGATCCCTTTGGCCTTTAGTACATGTTCATATAATGGTGTAACACTGATCAGGAGATGTATAGTATATGATGGACAAAAGGATCGGGGCATATCACTATTTCCAAGTATATAACTAAGAAAAAAGATCAGCAATTGGGTGCAATAGTTCAGGTGCTTAATCTTCTGAGGCTCCAAATACCTCTGCTGATGACACTGCGATGTTTCCAGCTGCTGTTGGATCAAAGGACACCACTTGCCGCCTCTACTTTTCTCAAAGCAACACTTACAGCCATAGCACCTGGCATTAGCTTTTGAGTCTTAGCGTGCTTGCTAATCATTGAGCTTCAAACTTTCTCATTCCATTTCATACCTGATTGTAGACGGCAAACATGTTCAAGTTTCTTTTTTTCCTGTCCAGGATACCACCACTTCTTCAGTCATTCGTCCACCCTATTAGTGCTGCTGTTCAGCTCGTCAGTTGCTTCTGCTCTGGCCTTCACTTGCATAATACATGTTCGCATTTAATAATAAATATCAACAACTAAAAAGCGTATTGACAAACAAAATGTGTCTCGGCTTCAAAAAAAAAAAATCCCAGAAGTGTTAAATGCAAATCTGTGTAAGCTCCTTTGACCCCAAATCACCACTCACATTAGTACTGTAGCTACAGAGGCTCATAGTCAGTGAGCCTTTTAGAGCCTTTTGTTTTTCTACACTCTTAAAAATAAAGGTGCCATAGCTGTTCTTCAGAGCAGTGCCATAAGGGAACCATTTTTTGTTCCAAAAAGATCAATCTACATAAATGTTCAAGAATGAACCTTTATTTAGATCTCCATACAGTAAATAACCATGAATAGATGGTGTGAAATACCAGTGGGTCCTGATTTTTAAAAGGACACTCACTGCACACAACACCAACAGCACAGGCTAAGTCTGCCAGTGTCAATATCCTGCTAGGTAGCTTGAAGATTTCAGCTAATCTTTCCATATATTAAGAAGTTTTTTAAAGCGGGAAGTACCAACTTCATATGTAAAGAACACATTACAGAATGAAACATTCAAATTGCTTTGTCAACAATGAACCACAAAACCCAGTAAAGAAACATATAATGCCATAAAAGAATCATTATTTTTAATAGTGTAATGTTATTTTGTATTCTGTTACTGTATGTAGAGTATAATTGGGTGGTATGGTGGTCAGTGCTGGTGCATCACAGATCCAGCATCCTGCTTTTGAATGCTCTTCTTCTGCATGCTTTTTCTGTGGGTATTCCACTTTCTTCCTTCATCTCTATAGATGGTTGTTAAATTAAATTAAATTAAATTCCATAGTTTGTGTGTGCGCACGCGTGTGCGATTGGGTCATAGAATGGACCGGCACCTGAATTGCATTTGAAAATATTAAGCTGTGCCTAATTTTTTACTGGGAGAGCTTATTTCTTAAAGTTATTCAGTAGACCAACTATATTCACTTCTTGTACTGGATGAATTTCAAGAACAAGTACTTAGCATCATGTCATAAATGACAAGAGATTGGGTAAGTGTTTGTTAAATTTATTCTTTTTCATTTCTTTTGTTTTTTGGTAGGGTCTACTCAAAATACAAACTAACAAACTCAAAATAAAAACTTTGCAACATTCATATTTCAGTGACAAATCATAATGAATTATTTTTCATTGTATGGATTCTTTTGACACTAGTTAGTAAATAATTTTAGATGTCGTATTTGTCAGGGAACTGATATGTGTAGCTGTTAATGTTTAATAAAGGTTACACTGCTTTTTATAGTACTTTTCCCTTTCATTCTTCACAAGCATAAAAATAACACTTGTTTAATTCTGCTTTCTACACCAGAATTAATTAATTAATTGGGAACTTGTGAAAAGATTTTTTTCTCTTTGCAAGAATACGATTTCTGCAAGTGGTTTAAGGCTTGGTGTGAGGAACATAATTGTGCTGGCATTTTGTTCTGGCAAGAAAAACACATTCTTTAAAAGGAAACCATATTTGACTTTTTTTCTGAGTAAATTGGGTATTAGTGGAAAAAATGTATTTCTTTAGAGAACACATTTTACAGCTGATATGCTAAATTGAGTCAGCTTTTTTGTTATTTCATAATAATTAAATACTGTAGGCAACTTTTAGCTTAATTTGTTTTTTCATATGTGATCATAAAAATATTTTCTCAAGACATTTAGTATGCCACGTTACAAAAAAATCAAGTACAAAATTGCCCTGAGACCAAATTGGTTTTGAGATTACAGTGGGATGTGTGAGGCGCAGCAGTGATACCAAGCTGTCAGCAGTTCTCCTGTTAACAAAACTTGGAAAAGTGTTCCTCTACTTCGCGACTATCAGATTTAGCAAATTGGCTCAGTTTCTTGGAGAGTCCATCAAAAGATCTACTGTAGGTTCAATTTCTATCTGTGACTGCAAATGCATTTAAACAACTGATTTGAGAATTGCAGCCTTTGAACTCACCTGTCCCCACTGGACAGTGTTTTATAAACCAGCATCCCTTGCCTTAATTGCTTGCTGGGTAAATATCACTCATTCAGCCTCAGTCCACTCTCAATCTTCCATCCCATCATCTCAGGTTTAAAGACTTGACTTACCTTGGGTAGCCTCTCTCAAAAAAAGTGACATAAAAAATCACCTTCTATCTATCTATCTATCTATCTATCTATCTATCTATCTATCTATCTATCTATCTATCTATCTATCTATCTGTCTGTCTGTCTGTCTGTCTGTCTGTCTGTCTGTCTGTCTGTCTGTCTCACAAATTTTTTCTGTCATAAGTGGTCCCAACTTGTTCAAAAGTATCTGTTCAGAGGTCTGTCACACTATTATTTAGCCAGGTATTTCTAGTAGCGTCAGAGTTTTAGTGCAAAGTCAAATAATTTGAGAGGTACAATATCAAGTAAGGGTGTCTCTCACACTTGTGATCGTGAGGCTATTCAAACCTTGCCTGTTATGAAAATAAAACATTGAAAACAAAATTCCAATTGTCATCTTCATGGTCCATCTGGTTAGCAAACTGCTCAGCATTCTTAAAATGCAAAAATGAATTATAACTAAATACGAACAGAACAAACCGAGAAGAGTAAATCTAATACTAAACAAACAAACAAACAAGAAAACGTCAAAGAAATATCAAAACCTTGTATAAAATAATTTGAACAGGGGACAGAAAACAACATCAAAAGAATTAAAATGCAAAGAATAGCTAAGCCACAACAAAATACTCTCATGGCTTGCTATAGTACAGATAGTATCTCTGGGGATTTTTGTGAGAAGGGAATGCATAGGAATTTGTTGCAACACAGAAACATAATAATGAAGAGGCAAGAACTAGCAATCAAAACCAAAGGGCAAACCAAAACCATAGTCACAGGCAAAAGAGTTCAAAACCATCATGGAACCTAACACTTGGCCTACTTGTGAAATTAATGAACTGCACAGTGAAATGAAGCCATATGGCACCACTACCAAATTTATAACAAACTTCTTCAGACTCCACAGGAGTGTGAATTGCAGTCATGTGACTTGTTTTTGCACATTGCATTAATAAAATACGTCAAAATTAAAATAACAATTAAAATACATTAAAGTAAATAAAAACAATTCAGAACCCCAAAATATTTTCACCATGGTAAAAAAAAAATGCCACAAGAAACCTAATGAATAATTATTACGATGACAGTTCTCATCCTTTAGTTTTGTTTTTTATATTTTTTTTCATTTTACCATTACGTTTTTCGCTAAGTCATGTTTTAGTTTGAATTTTGTTACTTTGTTTCCATTATTGTTTTTTTGATTAACATTTTGCGAATCTTTTTTGTTAGTAATGTTCTCCCTTATTACCTTAATTATGTATTTTATTGTTTTTTGATGGTGGTTAGCTGAGGCTCCTAATTAGACAACAGGCACCAGATGTTGTAATTAATCATCTTTGCCACACCTGGAGGTACTTTAAGGGACACTCAGTCGCTCCATGTGCTCTAAGCAGGCCTCCTAATGAGTACCTCAGTTCCCGTTCTCAATGGTTTGATGTGTGTGAAGGCACTAAATCTGTTTCTGTGAGTCAGAAGATTTAGAATTTTTTTTGTTATATACAACCTTTGGCCTTGACCTTTTTTTGCTCTGTTTTCTAAACTAGTATTTAGAAACCCTTTTGGAAGTTAGTATTTCAAAATGCTTTTTAATTCTGTATTCTTTAGATTTTTTTGAAGTTTAAATTTTGATTCTGTAGAAGTTTTAATCTAATATTGAATTCTATAATAAATTAAATGAAACTATAAATCGGTTTTGTTCTTGAGCCGGGGTTTTGATGGTTTCCCTCATTTGGCATTGGCTTTTGACCTAAATAACCATCCATCCATCCATCCATTTTCCAACCCGCTGAATCCGAACACAGGGTCACGGGGGTCTGCTGGAGCCAATCCCAGCCAACACAGGGCACAAGGCAGGGAACCAATCCTGGGCAGGGTGCCAACCCACCACAGGACACACACAAACACACCCACACACCAAGCACACACTAGGGCCAATTTAGAAACGCCAATCCACCTAACCTGCATGTCTTTGGACTGTGGGAGGAAACCGGAGCGCCCGGAGGAAACCCACACAGACACGGGGAGAACATGCAAACTCCACGCAGGGAGGACCCGGGAAGCGAACCCGGATCCCCAGGTCTCCCAACTGCGAGGCAGCAGCGCTACCCACTGCGCCACCGTGCCGCCCCCTAAATAACCAATATTTATTTTTTTATTTTTAGAAATTTATTTTCCTCCAGTAACCAATACGAAACAACTAAATTCCAACAGTTCAAGTACTTAGATGGAGTGAATCGAAACTAACCAGTACCACTCCAAAAAAGGAGTGATACCTGCACTAGTCCACAAGTGTTGTAGAATCGTCTAGTTACAGCATCTGAGGGCAATTACCTAATCGAGAGGATTATTACAATACCTAAGTAAAAAACTGACAAATGGGAGCGAGACACAAAACAAATACAGAACATTAAATGAAAACAACCTGATATCAGACTCTAAGCAGGTGCTTCAGATAACAAGGCCAGAAGAACTTGTCCTGTTTTGCTAGACCTTTTCTAAATTATGCCTCAAATGTCTGTCTGAGTCTATAGCAAGAGAAAGAATGCTATCTGTACCCTTTACAGTGTTTTGAATCTTCCTATTATAAGGTTAACACTTAGATGCTTGTCTTATTTATAGTAATATTGGAGGTCTTACCCAAGTTAGATCTTTTTAGGTTGTGCAATTCCTGCAGACTGTACATAGTGAGCCTTTCTGTAGAATGTCAAAAAAGAGTTCAAGTGACCAATTATAGATAAAAAAATTTTGGTAGTGCTTCTCTTTAGATATTATTGGTTGTAACAAGTTCTTGGCCAGGTTTTCAAAGACTTTGACTTAGGTTTACATATTGGGCTTTGACACACTATTGTCCAGTGGTTCCTGGTTTCAACTCATTCTAGTCTAGTCTAGGTTGAAGATTTCATCTTTTGGTCCTATGCTTTATCTTTCCCTTGTGGCCTACCAATTTTCTCTGTGACAAAAGAGACGCGACATATAGCTGCTTCTTACTGAAACAAGAATAATTGCATTAAAAGAAAATCAAAGCCTTGATTCTATTTTTAGCTAAACCTCCCATTTGATTTGTAGGCTTTGGAAAAACTTTTTATAGTAGATGTTATCATGCTGTTTATATTACTTCCTCTTTAGCTGTTGCAAAACTCCACTACATTAAAATGTTATTTTTGTAGTTTCCATATTTGAAATATACAGCACTATTCATGTTTCTGAGTTATGAAGCAATCAACTTCTTCAGATAACCTAATGTAACACCGAGCATCATTCAGATGTGTTTATACAGTGTCTGTTTTAAAAACTCATCCTCCCTTCAACAAAACTCCATCATTCCTCATTCAAAATCCTCCTTCCTGCCTCTTTCAAAAATGGCATCCATCCTCCAACAATACTTCTGTGCTCCCTGGAGAAAAATTCCATCTTCCCTCCTAACTTTTTCAAAATGGCATGGCATCTATCCATTTTTACATGGGCAGGAAAATATTTTAGATAGCCAATTGCAACATATCATTCCCCTTTCTTTGAAACTTCTTTTTGCTGTCATTATGCATTATGGTGCTTTGCTTATAAAATATTACATGTCATGGGCATTTTTACAAACTGTGTTTTGCACATCATAAATGATTTAACGTGTAAAAGAATTGCTCACGTCCTTCACATTTAAAGCATTGTTTATTTTTCTTTTTCTGCATTTTAAATTAGGAGTAGGACATTGTACATTTTGGGGTGGTGATGCATTTTTCTACAGTTTTAATCATTTAGAAAATAACTGTTCCCATATTTCAATACAGAAAATATAAGCTTTAAAATATTACTAAGTAAATACCTACTGTAAGCTGGAATGTTTAATGTAGTTTGTTATATTGTAAAATGATAATAAACAGCACCTTTCACAACTGCTGCGATAACTTACATTTGTACAGGAGAATGTGAACTGACTAGAATTCAATTGATCATCCATTTTCTAACCCAATTATCGAAAATTGTGAAGAGTGCCACATTTGAAAAGAGTATGATATTCTCAAGGCTGTTTTGCCCAATTGATGGAGGATGCTGGGTCCGCCGGGACCAATACCCCCAGTATTACGCATGAGTCTGGACGGGGTGCTTGCAGCCATGCAAACACCCACAATCATACAATGTAGAGTTTATGATGTGGAAGGTTACTGGACAAGCAAATTAAAAATGAATTGATTGATTTTTATCTGGCGGCACGGTGGCACAGTGGTAGCACTGCTGCCTCGCAGTTAGGAGACCCGGGTTCGCTTCCCGGGTCCTCCCTTCGTGGAGTTTGCATGTTCTCCCCGTGTCTGCGTGGGTTTCCTCCGGGCGCTCCGGTTTCCTCCCACAGTCCAAAGACATGCAGGTTAGGTGGATTGGTGATTCTAAATTGGCCCTGGTGTGTGGGTGTGTTTATGTGTGTCCTGCGGTGGGTTGGCACCCTGCCCAGGATTGGTTCCCTGTGTTGGCTGGGATTGGCTCCAGCAGACCCCCGTGACCCTGTGTTCGGATTCAGCGGGTTGGAAAATGGATGGATGGATGATTTTTATCTATTTAGCATTCTCCCTTACAAAAGTAAGCCTTTCTAATACATTGTGAAGGGTTTGGCTTATGATCCTTTAAAATGTGACAGTTATCATTTTCCAGCTACACTGAATTTGATAATTGTTTTAGAAAATGAATGGATCGATCGTCTTTCATTCATTTAGTATTCTCTTGTACAAATCTGCAGCACATTCTGAAGGTTGCTGTTCATAATTGTGTTGGACCCTATATAAAATGCTGTATTAAATACACTCCCTTACAGTACACTTTTGCTTGACCATATTTTACACTTGAACAGGATGAGCTTTCTTTACTTGAAACATGGAAACATTTTTTTGTGAATGATTTATAATAGTAAAAAAAATGTCACTGCCCTGAAATGCTCAATGCACTACTCCAGTTTTAAATGGTAGGAAAAGGAAATGCGAACAATGTTTTAGATGTCAAGTAAGAAAATATCATTGTTTTACACTCAAGGCTGAGCAACGTTGGTCCTAGAGGGCTGCATTGGCTGCAGGTTTTTGTTCCAACCCAGTTTCTTAATTTGATGCTGATCCTCACCAAAACATATCTTATTTAACTTGGCCTGCTAGTATTTTAACTCAAACATGTCTGTTCATTCTTAAATCATAGATTTTTTTATCCTTTCTAATGATACATGTATCATCCAAGTGATGTGAAGTCTAAAATGAAAGAGTAATTTTAAGTTCTCCACTTTCTCTTCAGTTTCCTTCTGAGTACTTAAACCAAATAGTAAATGATGAATACACAAATGTAGACAAGCTAGATGTAGAACTGCTGGTTCCTTTGTCATCTGCATCTTATTACTAGTAAACAGCAGTTAACACTAGAATTACCAAAGCCTATGAAAAAGCTCTGCAGTCTACTTGTGAAGATAAGTAAATAAATCAAGATAAATAACATTCGATCTGGCTTTTATATAAGTAACATGTAAATGTTTTTATATAAAGACCATCACAAAACACAATCACAAACTGGGCTTTGCACGATACCTTGGCGAGCTCTGTAAGCCGTGCTTTTTCTTTGAAGGACAGGTGTGGGGCAGACTGACTGGCAGGATGATGCCGGACCTCTTGCTACATCCAAATGGTGCCATCTTTTGTCTTTATGCCTGGTGCAGCTGCGATGTTCTTATACATGAGTGGACGTTTCTTCTGTTCTCTTTCTCCGATATAGAACCCTCGTCCTCATCCAAGTTCACCTCTGTTATTGCACGTCTTTATTTGAAAACTAACAGTGTCAGATTGTGACTTAGGGAATAAAACTACTCCCCTGGACGGAAATGGTTCCCCGGATTCCCTCAGGGCATCATGGGACATGGAGTCTGTTTTCTCAGCCCTGTTGGGTGCCGTGGGTGCCGCCAGGGGGAGCTCACAAGGAACTGGGGACTCCAATTGTTGTTACGACCTGGAAGTACTTCGGAGGCACGAGGACGGAAGCCTGCAGTACTTCCGGGCTACTTGAAGGATGATGTGGCGTTTGACCCAGAGAAGGAATACTTCCAGGTCATAGACTATTTAAAGGGATGGTCAAAACCCAGCAAGGAGAGCCGGAGTTGGGAGGTTGGGTGACAAAGCTGCTGGGAGTGGAGGGTTGATTTATTGTATTGATTATTCTTTATTATTATTGTTATTGGTGAACTGTGGAGTGTGCGGTGCTTTGTGCACTTTATTTGAAGAGAATTATTAAAGATTCTTCTTGGTGCTTTTTATAAGTGTGTCTTGGACGTCTGTCTGGTGGGTTTAGCGGAGTAACAGCGCCTCTAGCGTCCACAACACTTACACAGATCTCTGTAGACACGGAACGTACATGAAATGCATGTGTTCCAAATAATGATTTATTATTTACACTATACAGGTCTAGGTACTACCTCACTCCCTGATAAACAAGGTTTGAGCTGGGAGAGGTTTTTGCCATTTCTGCAGCGGTGGGGAGGATGGGATAGTAGGCTGCTTGCAGCTTTTGCTTATCAACACATTTACAAAACAAAAGATGCTGATGGAGAGGTGCGAAGGGATTTAAGGTGGGCCGGGTTTATGAGTTTTTTCGTAGGCTTTGGTAATTCTAGTGTTAAAACAATGAATACAGACTAAAATAAGTAATTTAGGGTTCAAATTCTTGACAAGTGAGACAACTAATATGAAGCAGAAAAATGTCACTTAATAGCAATAAGTGCTTCATCAGCAACAAGTGATTTCTCATGAAGCAATTGGGTTGGAACAAACACCTGAAGCCACTGCGACCCTCCAGGGTCTGAGCCTTAAATAGCAAATAAATTGAATGAAATTAATTCAATGAAATTAAGCAGCAAAAACTACTCACTAATTAAGAAAATAGTATGAAAACCTGTAGCCACTGTGGCTCTCCAGGACTGGAGTTGGCCACAATGCTTTCAATCATTTATGTTTTACAAAAATCATATTATCAAAATGCTGATTACAAATAATGTTATACGTAAAGAAGCATAATACGTAATGAGCCTTTGGTGCGGAGAACTTTCAAAGAAAGTTTAAAGGGGATTAAAGTTTGTGATTGGCTATCTAAAATATATTCCTGCCCATTTAAAAATGATTGACGAATGCCATGCCCCCTTCTAAAGCTCACAGCCTGTTGTTTTTATTGTTTTTGTTGGGAGCATAGAAGTATTATTGGAGGACAGATGCCTTTTTGAAAGAGGCAGGATGGAGATTTGAATGGGAAATAATGTTTTGTCAGATGGAGGAGGATGTCTTAAAAAGGACACAGTCATTCAGGCCACCATATGACTTCCTTTGTGCTGTTCACCATGGTGGAGCCAGAATCAGCAACATGGGACATACAAAGAACACATAAATCAACTCTCCCTTGTCTATACAGATTTCAAAATTGTGAATATATATTGTCATTGACCAGTCATAGGTTGTAATGTACAATCAGTACAATGAGCCAGACAAGTTGCATGGCCAGGTTTTGATTTGAGTAGGAAATAAGGCAGCAATTGATTCCATTGAAACTACATTATAACTGCTAACTTGGAAATCCAGAGCTCTGTCTTCTCCCTTAACATGAATCCAGATATTAACTTAAATTTAAGAAGCTGGACCAGTACTGGGACTTGGTCTTGGACCTAACTGAGGACGCATTAGATACATATTGATATACAATACAGGATATGTATTAATGTTCATTATCTTTTTCAAACACCATATAGTCTCAATACTATTCATCCTATCATCCTATACTACTGGCTTTGCATCCATTGCTGCTGGCATAGGCTCCAGCACACCCCTCTAAAGTAACAATGTGGGTTCTGAAACTGAATAGACGGTAAATTGAAAGACTGATTAATCCTAAAGCCAACAGAAAGGTTTTGCAATTGAAGTTAAAATTACAGTCCAAAAATTTAGAACATTTGGTTTCCTCTGCATGTGAAACACTTCTGTGATACATAATGCCTGCTGTGTGTTCACAGGCTGTTCTTTGTGTTTTGTTTTTTAAGTATTACATCAGAGAGACTCGAGGCCTAAGTTTGCTGCCAATGAGCTGCAGAAATTTAGATGCACGCTTTGTTCACCACATGCTCTCATGAATTATAGTCTATAATGGAGATCCCCATGAGATGTACACAGATTTGTTCTCTAAACAGCAAACAATGAGAATAAGTAATTTCTTATTCAGCAGTTTAAAATGAAGCTAAAACCCTGGCACAACTTCAAAACCATAATTAGTGCTTGAGGAAGTTAAGTAGTTCTATTCAGATTAAAACAATCCTAACTTAAATGTTTCTCTTTAGTAACCTTTCATGAATATACTTCATTAACAACCACTGGAGTCATGTACTTGCTTATAAACGTGTGAGCTGATTTTCAGATGATCAGTGTCCTGATTTACAAAGTTAATGTGTTTGTAGAATTTTTTTTCTAAACAATGGACTTATCATAGTGACCTGTCTAATTTGTCTAATAATACATAGTGGAATAGGTATATACTGCACTTCAGTACCTCTAAATGGAAGGTCTCGTAATGGAGAGAGAGCCACTAAAGAGTTTCTACCTGTATTATATTCAAAAGAGAAGGGGGAATGAAAGAAGGAGTCACTTCTGACATCATGATTAGGGAATCCACTCCCGGGAATTCGGGAATCCCGCATGTCATTCCCGGGAATCCCGGGGATGACACAGTGCACGGGCATCTCACATGTGAACGGTTTTAGAACGAGCGACACTTATTTTTAATAAAACTACTGCAATATGTTGATACCAATAAAAGACTAACCTTAACTACAAGCAGTTCATGCTGTCATATAAGTACATGTATCTAGTTAGTTGCGGTAATAAGAGCGTAGAAAGCACAACGTGTCGAGCATGTGGTCATCCAGGCAAGAGTGCACCTTCGTGCAGAGTACGCCAGCCGCTGATAAAGCACACTCAGCCTCTACTGAAGTAGGTGGCACAGTCCTCAGATAACGATACACTTGTTCTAAACAATGCCCGCGCTTGTCGTTAATCTGAAACACCGCCGTTTCAACTTTTACTGATGCATCCAGTTTTTTGTCATCATTCTGTGATGGCAAGTTTCTTAGCACAGATAATGCAGAAGCAACAGACTGACGCATTGCAATTTCAAGTTGCTGTTCAAAGCTGTCAACAGCACAGATGTCAATGAACTCTGCCCCGTCCCGGCATTCGTGTGCTGCAAAGTGCAGACTCCTCCCAGTCCACTGTGTTCAGTCAGCCGGGAGACTGACTGCTGCGGTCTGTTGTTGACTGAATTAATCAGCAACATACTACACCGTGGGCCAAAAAACCGTGCCACTTAATTATTTTCAACTCTGTTATTTCTTGATTGATTTTTACACTTTTACACGCTATATATGCGAGCTTGGCTGTTCCCGTTTTCCCGGGAATTACAGCAGTTTCATTCCTGGGAATGCAGGAATGAAAAATGCCCGGGAATGGATTCCCTAATCATAATGACATCTGGCATGAATTCTGTTCTGCTTTTACAATTCTTTTCCAGATTCTCCCATATTATTTGGTGTTTTACACATTATAAAATTAACACAAGAATGTTAAACTAAAAACTAAATATGGTAAAGCACGTTTAGGGGTGCGTGGCAATGTGTGTTTTAGTTTCAATAACAGCAGTGCAGCACAGGATCCATAGGTGTGTGTAGTCATGTGACCTGGCATGTTTAATGGGGAGACTGGGCTGATAGCGTTTGCATGTCAATATGTGATCAGCCAGCTTTCTCAAAGACACTCTGTGGGTTATGATGAAGTCACCTGTTCCCACAGAGGACATAAAGAGCCTGAGTTGGTTAGACAGGAAAGTGAAAAATTGAAGAAAATATAGGAGAACAAAAGTGCAGATTGGGTGTGGGGAATTGGTCAGGGAAGCCTCATGGAGGAGCATTTAAGATTCACTCTTCAAGTGGACTGGATCACAGCAGAAAGCAACAGTGATAGGGGCTCCTAGGGATCTCTCAGACACAGAGAAGTGTGAAGGGATGACAGAGTCAGGCTCAGCATGTCCTGATGGAAAGCTGGCTAAGATGGGAGTTGTTTGTGGGCCGTTGTCACTTGATTCTCATTACCACTGATTATACATGGGAGCTGGGTGAGCACAGAGGGAGGAGAGGAAGAGATGAGTGAGAACAGAGAGAGCAGCAGTGAGAACAGTATTTCAAAGACTGATTTTTGCTAGGACGCAATGTCCATGACTAGTAGAGAAAAAATCTCATATTGCAAGACTTCTGAGTTGATTAATTTCAGCTTACATCTGATTTTCACTGCATTTTTACACAATGTACATCTGAGACTCTAACACCAAAAGATAGATTATATGGTTTGATGAGATGAAAATGTTGATCCAAATCCTGGACAGGCCACCAGTCCATTGTAGAGTGAACACACACACTTACTACGGCCAATTTAGCACCACCTATTCACCTAAACTGCATGTATTTGGACGGTGGGAGGAAACCGAAGAAGACACGGAGAGAACATGCAGATTTATGCAGGGAGGACCCTGGACATGAACCCTGGCACCCTTACTGTTAGGCGACAGCAGCGCCACCATTGTGCCATCATGCCTGCTTGAACTATACATGACTTCTGCTGTTCTGGACTTGTTTGGGACTCTGTAAATACAGTCTAATGTTCATGTTTGTCTATGTCTTGTTCGTTCAATGGGTGTTGTAAATATTATGGAAATCTTCTATGTTGTACCATATGTGGAAATACAGTCCAGGTTTACACAAATTTTATTTTGTGTTATTTGATTTATTTGAACAGGTGGTTTATTGATACAAATACTTACAGTATTAATCTTGGCCTTTGAACTCCACCCTTTTAACTTAAGGGTGGCCTTTTCTAATTTTGCAAATCTGTGGCAGCCTAAGCATCCCTATAATTTCCAAGGTCTGTTACAATCTGAAAATGAATTTCCCAAATTGCTGATCTAAATCTGATGCAACACTATGGAGCCTACTGTGTATTTTTCATACTCAAAGTCTTCTCATAAGTACTTTGTATTCCCTAAATAACAAGCTGATAATCTTGCAAATAACACTAAATGAAATTGATCTACCAATAAGTAACACATTTAACAATTTTCATGGGTGTGCAAAGGCATATGAGAAAATGCTCCACACATCACTCTACCGATGTCAAACTGAGTTCACTCACTGTCAGTGTTTCCCATAAGTACACAGCAAAGGCCCTGAGATGCAAGTTGGACTGCAATATCTATTTCAGACCTAGCTGGGGTGACTCAGGTTTGACAAGTCTCCTGCATGAAAGTCACTTGGGTTGCTCCTGCAGATGGTTTTCCAACTGCCAATTATCTCAAGGCAACAAATACACTCATTGGTGACTTTGGCTACATTCACATAACCAGGCTGAAGTGACTCGCATTTGATTTTTTGCCGTAATGAGCCACAAATCTGATGTTTTCAGGGTTGTGTGGACACAGAATTATGATCTTTTCAAATTTGATTTGAGTCGCTTTTATATGTGGTTTTAAATTGGATACATATCCAATTCATGGCCATGCAACATGAATTAGATTGGTCAGTTTTTTCTTTTCTTTTTGCCCGTATGCTCGTGCTGAGTGCTGCAAAGAAGCAATGGAGGAGAGCTACAGCTGTGACAACAGTCACAGTCCTCATCTTTACTAGCTCCTTTCTTGCACCAACACATTTCTGGTGTAGCACTGCCAGCAAAACTCTGAAAACAGCAAAAGATGGCTGTCTGCTTTTTTTTTTTTTTTTGCCTTCTCGACCTAATCATGTACAGCTGACTAAGTGTATGTCATCCTCCAGAACAAAATACAATGCATACACTAGCTTCTAGTGCATTCATTTTGTTGTTTTAATCCCATGCATGAGTCATATTACCAAGCTGACATTTTTTGTTGTTGGTGACATATATATAAACATATCAATTTGGGCATGCATACTGTTTCCAGGATACATGTGTTCACATTACAATTAAATACATGTCACGGTTAATCTTCCCAATAAATAATCAAAATTGATCATTGAGGCTTGTAATGTGATCGTAACCTTTATTAGATACACCTATCTTATACCAGGTAGAAGCCATTTTTTGTCCCCAGAATGGCCTGAATTATTTGAGGCATGGATTTCGGAAATTTCTTAATACATTTTGCTCCATGGTGACTCAATACCAACACACATTTACCAAAGATTTTTCATTCAGATATTTAAAGGTGATATATTGGACTGAAAACAGTCGGATACCCAGGTCATTGAAGGAATGAAAACTTACTTACTGCTAGTGTTTATGGAGGCCATGTAAAGTAATGCATCTTTGAGAAATGGTACATTATCTTGCTAGAGGTATCCATCTGAAGAAAGAACTGTGTACATAAAGTGGACATGGCTTTCAAATCTTGTTTGTATTAAGAGGTCTAATGTGTGTCAAGAAAATATCCCCCACCTCATTGTATTATGGCAACGCAGCCTAGCCTGCCTTAAGAGGCAGTCCTATTTCTCTAAAATTGTAAATGATAATGCTGGTAATCCAGCAGTTTTATTCTCAGTTATTGATCGCCTTCTAAACCCAGCTCACTTAATGGAATGCCTCCTAAAAATCAAGTAGTAAAACTTGTGAGGCTTTACTATATTTTTTTAAACATAAAATGAATGATATTACTGCAGTGGGTTGGCACCCTGCCCGGGATTGGTTCCTGCCTTGTGCCCTGTGTTGGCTGGGATTGGCTCCAGCAGACCCCCGTGACCCTGTGTTCGGATTCAGCGGGTTGGGAAATGGATGGATGGATGAATGATATTAGAAATAAAATAGAACAACCTCCCCGCTTAATTCCGCTGAACCCCGGCATGCCCTTTTAAGTGAGTGAATTTTTTTGACTGGAATAGATCCGCCCAAACTATGTAGAATAATTTCTCAGCTGAAACCCTCCACCTGCACCCTCGACCCAGTATCAATAGGCTTTTCCAAAGAAGTCTCCAATGTGCTAATTGATAGCACACTTAAAACAGTGAACTCATCATTAGATATGGGCGTCTTCCCTGACTGTCTTAAGACTGCAGTTGTTAAACCCCTACTCAAGAAAAATAATCTCAGCCTCTCTGTCTTTGACAACTTCAGACCAATTTCTAACTTGCCTTTCTTAAGTAAAATTCTAGAAAAGGCAGTTGTTAAAGCAGATAAATGATTACTTGAATAAACATTCTATTTTTGACAAGTTTCACTCAGGTATTATAAAAATTATAGTATATAAACTGCACTTGTTAAAGTAGTAAAGAACTTGTGGGATTAATATGGACAGAGGCCATTTAACTGTTCTTGTTCTCTTAGACTTGAGTGCAGCATTTGATACCACAGACCACAATATTCTTATAAATCACCTTAGACTGTGGGTGGGCCTCTCCAGCAATGTCTTAATTTGGTTTCAGTCTTATATAACAAGTATAAAATTCTTTGTTAGTTGTGGTGATTGTACTTCAGATACACATGATATTGTATATGCTGTACCCCAAGGATCTATTCTGGGTCTGCTGCTTTTTTCAATCTACATCCTTCCATTAGGTCAGATTATCTCAAAGCATAAGGTGAGCTACCACAAATATGCAGATGATACACAGACTTATTTATCGATAGCTCTTGATGACCCTGATGCTCTTGGCTCTCTGATCCATTTTCTTAGCAGTATTTCAGATTTAATTGGTAGAAACTTTCTCAAACTAAATGAGGAAAAAACAAATCTTAGTGAATTGGCAAATTTGGAAATAGAGAAGATATCAGAAATAAATTTTATCCCTTAGGTTTAAAAGGCAAGGTGGAGATAAAGAATTTAGGTGTAATCATTAATTCTGACCTAAACTTTACATCACACATTAACCAGATTACTAGGACTGCATTTTTTCATTTGTGGAATACAGCAAAAGTTAGACCTCTCATAACCTGCAAGACACTGAAAAATTAGTTCACACTTTTGTTTTTAGTCAACTAGTTTACAGCAATGTATTCTTAACAGGACTACCCAAAAAGACATCAATCGGTTACAATTAGTGCAGAATGCAGCAGCCAGTAAAAGAAAATTTAAGCACATCTCACCAGTTTTAGCCTTTTTACATTGGTTACTGGTGTCATTTAGAATTGACTTTAAAATACTACTAATGGTTTATAAAACCTTAAACCATCTTGTTCCGTTCCATATTTAGGGCTGCCTGTCCCCCTACACTCCAAGTCGTAACATTAGATCTTCTAATGGTGGTCTACTTATAATTCCAAGAGTCAAGCTTAAAAGAAGTGGTGATGCAGCCTTTTGCCATTATGCACCTAAAATCTGGAATACTTTACCAAAAGAAATTCACCAGGCTAATACTGTGGAACATTTAAAATAAACTGATAAAACCCATCTCTCTATTATAATAAAAAAAAGCCTGGGACGAGACATGACTTTTTCAGAGAGACACTTTCACATCCTGTTTGACGAGACGTTGTGCCAAGAGATTTAACCACACCCAGGGCAGGAAATAAAAGACAAAGAGTAGATGACAAAGTAGAACGTCATAAAGAATTCAAAAATGTTGGCGCGATACACATGCAGAGCATGTTAGAGATAATGAAAGTACTAAAATTCGAAAGTCTCAAAAAAATGATAGTAAAGACCACATTAGCGTAAACAAGCAGAAATTATTACTTGGTGAAATAACGGAACAGTGAAAAAAGATTGCATATATTGTTCTGATTTAAACTTTAAGTCGGAGACTTGTAGATTGTTTAATTCGTGTTGCCATCAGGGAAAAGTACAGTTTCTTCCCAATGAAGAGGTGTATCCGCAAGAGTTAAAAAATTAGTTGTTTGGTGAAAGTGAAATCCACATACACAAGCGGCACAGACGTAATTATTTTAATTTTGCTCTTTTGTAGCTACATTTTAGTTGTATTTGTAATAGAATATATATGGTATATAAATATCCATCCATCCATTATCCAACCCACTATATCCTAACACAGGGTCACGGGGGTCTGCTGGAGCCAATCCCAGCCAACACAGGGCGCAAGGCAGGAACAAACCCCAGGCAGGGCGCCAGCCCACCACAGGGCACACCCACACACACACCAAGCATACACTAGGGACAATTCAGGATCACCAATGCACCTAACCTGCTTGTCTTTGGACTGTGGGAGGAAACTGGCGCACCCGGAGGAAACCCTCGCAGACATGGGGAGAATATGCAAACTCCACGCAGGGAGGACATGGGAAGCGAACCCAGGTCTCCTTACTGCGAGGCAGCAGCACTACCACTGCTCCACCGTGGCGCCTATATATAATGCAAAGTAAACTATGCAACATTCTATGATCTGCTTCTCGCAACTGAAGAGGGCACCGTGGCGGATGTTTGCCGACTTGCAGACCAACCACAAGCATTACATTGGTAGGTAACCACCCATACAATCAGATTGTGATTCAGACTACGAATGCCATGAATGTAATTACCCCGATCTACATGCTGTCAAATAAATGAACCACACGCCGTGGTGCAACATAAAGAGGCTTCGTCACTGACATCCGAGGTACGATCCCCAAGGGGGGGGTGCAGTGAGTGTGTACGCCTGATGAGCCCAGAATTATGGCGAAACACATGTTGCATACTCTTTGCATTATTTGACAGCAAACTATGCAATATATATATATATATATATATTGTGATGAACGGCCACTAGCAGGGTGGAAGGACCAGGGGAAAGGGCATTGATGAGGCAATACCTCTCCTGGCACACTAGAGGGCAGCCCTCCTGGGCGGCTGTGGCACCACAGATTCCTGCAGGGCATGTCGGGAACTGGAGTTTGGTGAAGCCCTGTTGGGTTCTGTGGGGGCCGCCAGGGGGAGCTGCAGAGCCCTGTAGAGGACCTCCAGCGCACCTGGGAGTGATTCCAGGTAATAGTGATGAACCACCTGGAACATACCCAGGACCTGAATAAGAGGAGCCGCCTCACTCCATTGAGGGGCCAGAGTCAGAAGGAAGGAGACAAAGCCTGATGAGGAGTGGGGGCGGATGGACTGGCGGCAAAGAAGGGAATGAACTGTATATTGTGGTTTCGGTAATGTGCATAAACTGTAAATAAACACGGGTGTTGAGTGAACCTGTGTCCTGCTTGTCTGTGTCCGGGAGTTAGGGTGGCAGTATGCCCCCTGTGGCTTACATGGCATCCCAGATGGGACTCATGGCCGTCTGTTGGCAGGAGCCCATTAAATAATTGTGTAGCTCAACCCAACACAGCAGCGCGAGGCACACAGCAGCACAAGACGCTCACCCGTAGCAGAAGCATAGCCACCTGCACACACGCGACTTGTCAGTGGCAGGCGCTGAAGCCACGCCTGAAAGAAAGAAAAAAGAAAAAAAAAACAGCAGAAGCTCATGGAAGCACAGCTCCCTCCTGATGGGAAAGAAGAACCCCAGGTGGGGGTTGAAAGCAGAGGGCACCCACTCGCCTGCCTCGGCAAGCAGCAGCTGGATCGACGCAGCAAAAGAAGAGGCTGGACGGAAGATGCACACGCCAGAAAGAAGAATCTGGGAGGTAAGTGTCAGACCCAGGGAACGTGATTTTCTTTTCCGTACACCTACCTCATAGACAGTGAGTGTGCAGATTCGCCCGGAGGGCCAAACCATGTCGATCCGAGGAGCAACAGTGGGGCGAACTTGGAGGAAGATCTGCACCCGTTGCCCTCCAAAGGATGTCTGCTGGAGGAGGATCACCTGGACTCTCCCATCAGGATCAATCCGAGGGAGGAGGGGGTGGTGGAGGACTGGACTGCCCTCCACGAAGCAGGTAAGAGAGTGGACGGCGTGTGTCGGAGCCCCACGGATGCTTGGCTACAAGCGGGGCCGACGAATGTCCACTCTAATGGACTCCTGCTGGAGCCAGTGCAGGACACACACGAACTCGATGGCTCCCAGCAGGCGGCTCAGGATGAGAGAACCCCGAATCCACCGCCGCCCGAGATAAGTAACCTGCTTTTGACTGGACGGGAATTAGAGTCTGTCCTCCAACCTGTACAGTCTCTCTTACAGGCAATTGACCTGCTGAAGCAGGCAGTCGAGAGGATGGAGAGGACAGCTGAGGCACCGCTAAAGGCAGCATATCAGTGGCTGATGCGACGTGACGCAGGACTCTTCAATCAACTTGACCGGGCAGTACTGGTGAGTGGTTCCTGTACCATAAATAATAAAGGAAAACCGAGCAGAGTGAATCCGGAAGCAATTCCAGATGGAATTCAAGTAGCCAGGTGTCCGACAGTCGACCTCATTGTGATGACTGATCGCGTGGTGGGGGTGAAAACAGCTGAGGCGCAAGAGAGGGGTCGGCTGGTATGCGCCAACAACCAAAGCACCACGCCCCAACTACTGGCCGCGTTCTCGCATAAGTCGACAGGGGTGCAGACAGCATGGGGTCTCTTCTTCTCTCATAGAGAGACTCAGACTGTTACTGCACCCCAGATCATAAGGAGGACCCGCAGTGTTTTAGTGTCTGGGGGGCGAAAACGCAGGTTGGGGAGCAGTGTTGTTACAAGTGCCAAAAAGTCGGCCACTGGTGGAGAGGCTGCTGGGAGAAGGTCTCAGAAGCCTGGAGAAGGCATCAGCGCAGCACCTCCCTGTCCCTCTTGTGTTTGTATCTTGTAGGATGGAACTGTGGGCTGGATGAGAGCAGCTCCCCATCCAAAAGAAGAACAGCCCTCGCGGGACAGGATGCTCATATATATATATATATATATATATATATATATATATATATATATATATATATATATATATATATATATATATATATTCTATTCTCTGCTGTCACTACCACCACCTGATCAAGGCACCATGCTGCCACCTGCGTTGATGGATTGAAGGTGGGTGTCTCTGCTGTCCACAAGACCATCTTCATCAAATCCTATCATGTGAAGCCTGAAAACAAAAAGGATTGATTTATAAACATTTATGTTAGGGTTAATGCCCAGTGGAGAATGGGCAGTCTGTTGGCCTTGGAGCCCCTGCAGATTTTTTTTCTCCAGCCTAACTGGAGTTTTTGTTTTTTCTTCCCTCCCAGTCATCTTACCTTTTCTTTTTTTTTTGTTATTTATTCTTTAATATTATTGCCTAATCTTATTTTTGTCATGTCTTGTAAAGCACTTTGAGCTACATTGTTTGTATGAAAATGTGCTATATAAATAAATGTTGTTGTTGACACAAGGTTGGCACAATCAATGGATTAATGGTGTTTGCTCTAAATTCTGACTCTACCATCTTAATGTATGAGCTGAAACTGAGATTTTACAAGATGGAACCAAGTGGATTTATTTTATTTTGATTATTGCACTATATTTTGCAAACCCTATAGCAACTAATTAAACTATGGTGGAACACAGCTATGTACTGGTTATTATTGAAATGCTCTCATAGCCTCCTGATTTTGTATTGGCTCTTAGGAGATTTTTCATTCAGTTCAATTAACTTTTTTGATTAGGCCAGTAGTGTACACAAATATATATTGGTATTGTTTTGGCAAGGCAAGCTTTTTTTTAGGTATTACCTTTTCATAATAAATGACAGGCTCTAGCCAATTTAATTGCAGTTGCACAACAGCACTGACTACAACAGTGTAAACAATTAAAAGGAAAATTGAAAACACTCAGAAGGATTCACATCAATGTGGAATTTTATAGTTCTTTTCGGCCAAACAGCAACACAAAGCCAAAATACAAAATGAAACAGTTCTGCATCTGTTTGCCAGGGTGTTTCCTACTCCCATTTACTGTTCCAAAGCTCAGACATACTTGAAAGATCAAACAAGAACAGATACAATATGTGGTTATGACTAACCTAACATTTAATAAATCTGTTTAATGTCTGAGTAAAATCTAAAATGTTTTAACATTATGCCTACTTAAGTAATAGTCTGTTGAGAGAACTGGCCTTTACAATGCACTGCCTGCTTGCTGGGTCTGTTGTGTATGAGAGGTCAGCACAACATGCATGCACTGCATGAGAACTTCATCTGTGAAATGGTTCATGATGATTGCTGTTAATGATGTGATTGTAGAAAAATCGAATAATTGTATTGGTATGTTTATATGAACAATGTCAACCATAAACATAAAATAAGTGACTGTTCTTAACCTTCAAGTTCAAGTTTTTTAAAATGTTGCGAGCTCTGAATTTTTTTCCATCCCCCTAACTGAATTCTCTCGAGTTTAACATAGTATGGATCTTTGAAATCTTTCAAGTCATGAAAACTTGAAATTGTCAAAATGACTTGGGTAGTTTTCTCAAAATTATACACATTTCTGAGACTACACGCGCTGGGTACCATGGCATGATGTGTTGGAAAAGGCAGCTTTCAACTCATTAAATCAGGAAAAAAACAGACTGAATGTCTAATTTTCATTGTCAACTTTCTGACATTTAACACTGACATTCAGAGAGAAATGTTTTCACTAGATGTCAATTACGATTGGTGTTATTTTACAGCTTTGCCATCTAATGTCCACTTCACCAATAGCAGAGTGATTTTTAAATAAGAATTATATACATTTTCTGTTTAATTAAATTACGTGAAATTAAATAACAAGCCTGTTAAATTTTGGTCACAAGATGAATTTGTCTCACAGGCCACCTAGTGCATGGCAGGCATGAATAATTATACATCTTAACCAAACAACAGCTAAACATCTTGACCATGCTTACATACAAATACTCACTAACACAAATAACCCTCTCCTCCAAAGTGGCCACATTTATGTTTTCTGTTGTGGTAGCCTGGCTATAATTGGGAGCAATCCAGTCTTAATGAAGTGCTAGCTCACAGACTGAGATGTGTACCCAGTAGAAGGTAAATTTAAGAGACACAGCCAGTCTGATTCAAGGTTTATATATTCAAGCCTAGATGCAGCTTTTGCCTTGAATAATGTGTATTAGTTTGGCTTCTGTCTATCTTTTGTCTCTGTCAGTTGTCTATTGACCGCTGTGTGCAGCAACTGCAGGTGAACAATGTAGAGATGGTAGTCCCTTCACTGTAGGGAAAATGGCAAGACCAGCAGAGTATATACAGCAGATATCATTCAAAAATTGGAGCCTTAGATATGTGTTTAGTTAAGTCCTTCAGACTATGCCTTGCATGCACAAAGTGGTGTCAAAGAAGAGAACTTGTAGAAGTGTACAATTCTCAAGGAGAATGACAATGAAGAAATACAGGACCCACCACATGTTATTAGTTAAAATAGTCTGTGACTGGATCAGTCTCCAAATGACATTGGTCAGAGTTAGTAAATGATCTTATAATACCAGTGAATTTTTCTTCTATATAATATACAATGCTGTAATTTTCTGCTTCCATCACAAATTGCACAACTGAATGATTCCTTGTATTTTAGTGATCCATGAGTTGTACCCAAGAGGTGCATTGCACCAAGACTAAACACAGTTGACCTAAATATGACCTAAATATAAAGTATATTTTTGCCAAATCAACCCACTAGAACCCAGGCAAAGTTATGATTCCAGTCTATTTATTTAGAGAAAAATGAGAAAAGCAGCTGGCAAGGACCACATATAGCTGACTTGAATCTATGCCACCAAACTGGGATAAGTGATAGTCTTCCAAAGCACCAAGACATAACAGTCGTGTTGCATCATCTGCCTGTTTCCAGTCAGGAATAAATTTCATGTAGTTGTTCAGGGGCCCCAAATGTGTGGCAATACATTACTTCCAAGAGATACTCAGCTGTGTTAGTGGTGCTATGGTCTAGAATTGAATACATGTTGGGCTACTTGGTGAACTAGTCCACTGTCACAAGTGCACACTTTGTTGGGCTCAATCTGGTGACTAATTCTTTGAGTGTTAGTGAGTTCTTGTGATAGGTCAAAAATCATAGCACTACACATGTAGATTTATATCCTGCATGCAACAAGAACAGTAAATCAGCTGATGTAGGGGATGCAGAATCTTGAACATTATGGGATTTCCTTTTCCTGGTCACCAAAGCCTTTTTCATGAGGAAGTAAGCAATTCCACACTGTGTTCAGGACACATATTAAAGCCAGGTTGTAATTTGACGACTGACACAAGAAGCGTGGCAGCAGATTAGGCTTTTCCCCTTGTAGGGTTACTAGTCCTCAGCTACTCCTACCAGGGCCATGCACTATAACCACTATAACCAGTGCTGTTATTCTCTAGTCTGGTGCAGCCATGGCAGAGAAGGAATTCAGAGTGTCTTCACTCTGAATAATGCTGAAGGCAAAAGCCTGCAGCTGTACCACCTGTACCTCAAAGTGCTTACATTTTAACACCCAGATGACAGATACCTATTTGATCAAATGCAGGAAATTTAAGCTCCAGCTGGGTCATACAGTAGTTCATTTTCTATAACAAAAGGCCCAATTGTAATAGTGCTGCAATGCCTAAATCCCTTGGACAACAAATTTATTTTTGGAATACATGAATTAAAAACTGGCGTTTCCTAGAAGATGGTTAAAGCAATGTCCGAGAAAGATCCACTGACCACTATGTTTTCTAGGTAGATAAGACAGTTGCTCGAGTATAAGGACACCATTAACTACTGCAGCACTACCAATCCTAAAAAGCATCACCTTTAACCTTTAAGTTCCAATTTGCCCTGCGTTTGTATAGCAATCTGGGCAGAAGGGGTGGGACTTCTGGAACAGGAGCATAAATGAAATTAGAGGTTCTCAGTGGTATCTTCCTCCATTCTAGAACTAAAGAGGGAAAAGGCATTAGTAACTGTTGCACCCAACTGAGTCCCCTAAGTACCCACAAAGAGTGTGTTTGCATGAGTAGAGATAAGTACCAGTTTAAATTTAGAGTATCTACCACTAAACAGTATCTAGTTTAAGAGCACTTTTTACAACCCTGTTGTATACAAGCATGCCTTGCTATAGCCTACCACTGCTAATGTCAAAAGTCACAATGACAAAAATCTGCTGTGAATAACACTTTTTGGCAAAAATTGAAGATCAGCACTAGTGCTGAGACTTCAAGCAACAAAACAAGTGCCACCTGGACGATTTGTTGCTGATCTTCATCTGTTGAAAGAAGTATGGGACAATCCAGGTTGTACGGGGAATTGCCAATCTCTGTTTGCTTTTGTTTATGGCACTAGCTAGTTGAATAATGCTTAAAGATGAAAAATTTTTGAGCCTGCTTTTCTGCCAGAATGTTTGCTCTATTAAACTACTGGGGCTACCAAATACTACCCACCGGCTATATGATGACTCCATCTCATGTACCATCTCTTCATTCACCTTTTGATTTACCAGCAGAAAGGATTGTGGGCATATGGGAGTGTCAGCACCATGTCAATAAGATTCCAGACCAGCACAGACATTTACTGTTCATTAAGCTGTCTGGCAATCTCTTTAGCAGCTTTTGTAACAGATCCTCCGTCCAGTGGCAGTCTTTCTGCATCCTACTTACTCAGCATCATGTGTTACTATACATGTCCCTGTAGAATTTGGTGGAGTTATTTGGCAAATACTGAATCCTACCTCCTTGTTCACCATTGAGCCTTCATTTGTTTCTTGTCCATTTAAACAAATCTGTGGCTTTACTAATTATATAAATTTATGTAAATACTACAAATTACTAATTTAGTAAATTGTAAATTGTAAGTTTGTAATTGTAGTTACTAGTGATTTTTTTACAGCACAATGAGAGTGCATACAAAAATAAATTGAACAGAGGAGGCAGACTTATACCTAGTAAAATTACATCAATTCCTAGAACCCTTAGACGGCATGATTTTGCCTGAAACCATTATAGAACCATAAAAAGGAGCCAACAGAAAATATTGTTAATGGGTTCTGTGGAGGCAAAGTACTGTCAAACTATTACCAAGCCACACACTTTAAACAACTGTCAGTTCTTACTTATTAGAACAGTCTGCAGTATAAACATGTTCTTTAGTTTCAGGGAACAACAGGGCTTTATTTAAATAATCCCTAAACAAAGTATATCAACACCTCATGAAGCTCCCATGTCTTATCTATACGTGCATAGACATTGGCATAATGCCCAGAAGCCTTGTAACAGTTAAGTTTTCCAAAACATCTCACACAGTTGCAAGTATCATCTGGACTCTCTTCTGAGTGTAGTGAAAGAGGCATATTGTCTTGTACAAGGGTGTTTATTGGTCAAACAACCAATTTACTTCAACAAACTTCTGTACCCACCTCCTTATACACTTCTACATATTTCTCTTGGGATGTCTGTCATCAGAAATGTGAGTGGTTGACCTATATTAACTGTCACTTTCCCTGGAACTCTTATTTTGGCCAATCTGACTGAAGCTACATCTAACCTAGGGTCATCCCCAGAGTATTTTTAACTCTTTCAGGGCTGATATCAACATTTGTCAAAAGGAGGAGTTGATGATGGTAATCAACTGTAAATGGTGACAAAACCAACCGTTATATTTTAGTTGGACTCTCATTGCTAGATGGAAAGTTAGCTTCATTGGTTTTGACCCGGATTTCCTGCACTCTCGTAAGTAGCAAGGCACAAACAACAGCAAAAATGGCCCTGACACCTTGCGAGAGATCAAAGCATACGTGTAAAGCAAAATACTCTGTGGATGGAGTTTTGCCTATTCTCTCTGAATTGGACCATGACTTGTCGATCTCTGATTTTGATACAAGCGATCGAAAATGAATGTGAGGTTCCAGCTTCAACTGACTGGTCCCCAGCTAATCATGGTGCTGAACAGGTTCAAGTAGCTGACATGTCTACGGCACTGTTCGCCTGGGAGGACTGCCACTTAACAATGATAAGAGGTGGAAACTAGATTGCAATGCACTGTGACCGCGACCTCTGCTGCTGCCCCAGCCACACAAAGACAGCCTGGCAGTATGCCTGCCACACATTCTTGCCAAAGAGGCAGCCACAGCATGCAGCAACAGATGTTTTATGTTGATTTCTATGTTAAACCATTGCTTTTCAGAAAACTTAATTTGAACATCTACCAACTAGACACTGTATTGCTGTGTCTTGTCAAGAGAATGATACTAATTCCTAGCTCTTGTTGATAATTGTCTGCCTTTTCAGGCAGATGGACAAATATGGTGCAATTAGCATTGATGAGAGCATAGAAGTGGTATAGTAATTATAGACTATAGTACAGACCTATAAAATTCGCCATGCAAAAATGGATGGAAATATCTGATGAAGCAGCAAAATCTTGCCTCAGTACAGCATCAGGTTTTTTCCAGTTTATTTTTGTAGGTAAGATATGAGATAATCTGTCCTCTTAAGAAAGCCTTCAGAGTTTCCCAGAGTATTCCTGCAGAAACCTCAGAGGATGTATTTGTCTCTAAAAAGAAATTGATTTGCTTGGATATAAATTCTGTACAGCTCTCGTTTGCTAATAAAAGTGGGTTAAGATGCCATCTGCGAGATAAGTATATGGGGCATAATGATTTTAGCTCCATGATCAGAGGAGCTTGGTCGGAGATAACAATAGCGTACTTACAAGATTTAAGCGTAGGCAAGAAATTATTATCTATAAAAAAATAATCAATTCTTGAGTAGCAGTGATGCACTAATGAGTAGAAGGAATATGCTGTTGAGTTTGGGTTTAGAAATCTTCAGGGGTTTGATAAGTTGTGATATATTACAAACTGTTTAATTGTTTATGCAGTGTTAGACGTCATCGCCACTGTGGCAGGAAACCTGTCTAGGTCTGGATTTAAAACACAATTAAAGTCACCAGCCATTATAATTTTATGAGTGTTCACATTGGGAATGGATGCAAATACGTTTTGGATGAAGTCCCTATCATTTACATTGGGCATGTAGATATTTATCAAAATCACTTTACAGTTAAATAAATTACCTATGACAATCACATATCTCCCTTCAGGATCAGATACTTCATCTGTTACTACAAACGTTATTGCTCTATGTACAAGAATTCCCACACCTCTAGTTTTCTTTATAAAACTGGAATGGAATATTTGGCCAGTCCAGTCTCTATGCAGCCAAAACTGATCTTTGCTTAATAAGTGGGTCTCCTGTAAAAATACTATACAGTGGAACCTCGGTTTGTGAGCATAATTCGTTACGGAAACATGCTCGCAGTCCAAAGCACTCGTATATCAAAGTGAATTTCCCCATAAGAAATAATTGAAAGTCAGATGATTCGTTCCACAACCCAAAACTATTCATATAAAAATGATTAATACAAAGCATAAAGTAAAAATACATAAAACAAATTAACCCGCACTTTACCTTTGAAAAGAATCATAACTGGTGTGAGTGAGTTTCTAAACTCTTGTGGGATTCCACCCAACGGGACGACATGCAGAAGAGCGTCCCAAAGCAAACACAGACTCCCTGCGCTGTAGCAGTTCGCCATAAAAGCGAATCCAAAAAGATTGCGGACATGCTATAAGCGCCAGCCGTCGATGGGTGATACAGGGAACAAGGAACATTATAAATGCGCAGGGCACAGTACTACTTGGCCACGACCCTGCCTGACTGCTGTGTCTGTGTATAGGAGAGTGGCAGATCCCACTACAATAAATAACTGCGCTGTTGCTGTTTCAAGCTGAATAAAGCTGATGTTTCTAAAGTACTGAGACTCAGCTTCGTGTTTTGGGGTGCAAGACAGGGACTCGCACGTCACAGCACACACACACACACACACACACACACACACAGTCACAATGCTGTAGTAAACAGTATACTCTCGTACGGATGTTGACTATAAGAGTGAGGCACGCCGACTCAGACGGAGAATAGGAGACGATTGCCCACAATCCTGCAGCGAGAGAGAGAAGAACCATCAGCTCAGTTGTGATCACATGACGCTCAGCAGACAAAGCGTATACATACTACTCGTATTGCAAGACCTCGCTCGTTTATCAAGTCAAAATTTATTAAAAAGTTTAGCTCGTCTTGCAAAACACTCATAAATCAAGTTATTCACAAACTGAGGTTCCACTGTATTAGCATTTAATCCTGTTAGTAGAGAGAACACTTTTTTTTCTCTTTAATTCATGATTCAGCCCTTTACATTCCAGCTCACAAAGTTAACTGTTTGGTCATGAAGATTTTGCTTCTGAACCTTTGCTGTCATTTTATAGTCTTAACTTCAAATAAGTCGGCTTTGACCTCAATTTTCAGTTTTTCCAGGAGTTATTGCTTAATGTTACATTGGCACTTACAATTCTAAGGCTAAAAAGGATAGATTAGAAATAGCTTGTTGGCACCCTGCCCAGGATTGGTTCCTGCCTTGTGCCCTGTGTTGGCTGGGATTGGCTCCAGCAGACCCCCGTGACCCTGTGTTCGGATTCAGCGGGTTGGAAAATGGATGGATGGATGGATAGAAATAGCTTGTTCTCTTTCTCTTCCCCCCTAGTCCCCCCACCTCCCCCATTTCGCCTCCCCACGTGAGGCTAGACCACACTTCACAAAGTCCCAGTCCTCTGATATACCTAGAGACAGAACACGTCCAAAACAAAAACGCATACACATACTTACATATACATACATACATATATGCATATACAATCATATGAAAAAGTTTGGGAACCTCTCTCAGCCTGCATAATAATTTACTCTACTTTCAACAAAAAAGATAACAGTAGTATGTCTTTCATTTCATAGGAACATCTGAGTACTGGGGTGTTTTCCAAACAAAGATTTTTAGTGAAGCAGTATTTAGTTGTATGAAATTAAATCAAATGTGAAAAACTGGCTGAGCAAAAATATGGGTCCCCTTATAATTTTACTGGTTTGAATGCATGTAACTGCTCAATACTGATTACTTGCAACACCAAATTGGTTGTTAAGCCTTGAACTTCATAGACAGGTGTGTCCAATCATGAGAAAAGGTATTTAAGGTGGTCAATTACAAGTTGTGCTTCCCTTTGACTCTCCTCTGAAAAGTGACAGCATGGGATCCTCAAAGCAACTCTCAAAAGATCTGAAAACAAAGATTGTTCAGTATCATGGTTTAGGGGAAGGCTACAAAAAGCTATCTCAGAGGTTTAAACTGTCAGTTTCAACTGTAAGGAATGTAATCAGGAAATGGAAGGCCACAGGTACAGTTGCTGTTAAACCCAGGTCTGGCAGGCCAAGAAAAATACAGGAGCGGCATATGCGCAGAATTGTGAGAATGGTTACAGACAACCTACAGATCACCTCCAAAGACCTGCAAGAACATCTTGCTGCAGATGGTATATCTGTACATCATTCTACAATTCAGTGCAATTTGCCCAAAGAACATCTGTATGGCAGGGTGATGAGAAAGAAGCCCTTTCTGCACTCACGCCACAAACAGAGTCGCTTGTTGTATGCAAATGCTCATTTAGGCAAGCCAGATTCATTTTGGAACAAAGTGCTTTGGACTGATGAGACAAAAATTGAGTTATCTGGTCATAACAAAAAGCGCTTTGCATGATGGAAGAAGAACACCGCATTCCAAGAAAAACACCTGCTACCTACTGTCAAAATTGGTGGAGGCTCCATCATGCTGTGGGGCTGTGTGGCTAGTTCAGGGACTGGGGTCCTTGTTAAAGTCAAGGGTCGGATGAATTCAACCCACTATCAACAAATTCTTCAGGATAATGTTCAAGCATCAGTCACAAAGTTGAAGTTAAGCAGGGGTTGGATATTCCAACAAGACAATGACCCAAAACACAGTTCGAAATCTACAAAGGCATTCATGCAGAGGGAGAAGTACAATGTTCTGGAATGGCCATCAAAGTCCCCTGACTTGAATATCATCAAAAATCTATGGTATTATTTGAAGCAGGCTATCCATGCTCGTCAGCCATCAAATTTAACTGAACTGGAGAGATTTTGTATGGAGGAATGGTCAAAAATACCTCCATCCAGAATCCAGACACTCATCAAAGACTATAGGAGGCTTCTAGAGGCTGTTATATTTGCAAATGGAGGCTCAACTAAGTATTGATGTAATATGTCTGTTGGGGTGCCCAAATTTATGCACCTGTCTAATTTTGTTATGACTTAATGTCACTGCTGAAATACTACTTTTTCCATAAGGCATGTCATATATTAAAAGGAAGTTGCTACTTTGAAAGCTCAGCTAATGATAAACAAAAATCCAAAAAATGAAGAGGGGTTCCCAAACTTTTTCATATGACTGTAATTGTAATTAAAACATAAGCCATTAACAAAAAATGTCTAAGAAGTAAATAGGATGTATAATTATGGTACCAGTATCATTGCAGGTGGATCAAACAACCAGTAAGATCTTCTTTGCCATGCCAGGACAGAATGCGACCCACAATTGTGTTTCAAAAAAGTGTAGGGATCAGTTTTTTTTAGCTCTTTTTCTGCTTCCTCCGTAGAAGTAAAAATGTAGAGCTTGCCTTGAATGTCCACTTTCAGTATGGCTTTCCGTAAGCGCTGCTTAATGTTGTAAAATGCTTCACATTTAGCAGCTGTTGAGGGTGAGAAATCCGAGAAAACACAAATGTGTTTATTTTCATATATAATTTCATATTTCTGTCTGAGAAGTAACATTATGTGTAGTTTAAATTGTAATTTTTGAAAACGCACGAAGAGAGTCATAAGTTTAGAGGAATTTGATCCCTGTGATCCTGGTATGCGGTAAGCTACTGCTATCTTGTCGTCTGATTAGAAGTCCTTTCCAATTATTTTAGAGAATAGTTCAACTATAAAATTTCATTGAGTTTGGACTTTCACAATTCTCAGGGAGACCTTCGATTCTAATATTATTCCTTTTACATTCATCTTTCAGTGCAGCAATTCTGTCTCAAAGTACTTTGCATTCGGAATTTGCAGCTGTTTCTACCGGTCATGTTAATATATGCTTGCATATAATGTAAATGAGCCTCTTCACGTTGAGTAATTACAGGATACCTCGGGATGATAAAAAAAAGAGAAAAAACAACACCACTGCTAATGGAATTCCGCTTCAGACATCCATCTCCTGTAACGCATGAGACCAACTCCCCAGCCTCAGGTTTTTATTTTTTATGTTTTTCTAGATGTGGTGGAGTCTGCAGGGGAGGGAAACTTTGTGATATAAATTAATATGCCCCCTATTTTCCACAGCCTCAACTACTATGGCTTCTGAGTTCTGAGGTTAAACCCTTCCATATGCTACTAGCTGGTCAAACTGGCCCGTCAATGCAACTCTTCATCCATACCTCCACTGGGACACCCAGACAAGGGCAGGGAGGTCATGGTGTTGGACTGCAACTATACAGTATGTTCACCTCATCCTTTTTGCTTGCAAATGAACCTGATTAGTCCTCTGTTGCTCAGTCCCAAATAGAGTAAGATAACCTAGAGGGAGTTTTATTCTCATAAAACAACCAGAGACCATCCGATATAATATGAAGTTAAGGCCTCTAATGCTTACTGTGTGAGTATATTCTGCCCCAAGAGCACTGAACTCTTTCACTTTATAGATAAACTTATCACATTTTTCTCTGGGTGCCTGTTGCCACATTTAAATTTTTTTCAGGGAGAAAATAAAATCAAATTAAACAAAAGCTTGTGTACAGTGCACTGGAACAGAATTCAAAAGGGCAGTCTCACATGGATCCAGATTACCTCTTCTGGATGAACATTTTGCAAGTGAACTACACTTGTACTGCTTGCAAAAGCATTTTTGATGTAATTACTGGACTTGATTTGATAATTGCAGTAACAGAGCAAAAACAGGCTTGATTTGCGTGTGATTTTCCATTGGGTTTATGCCATATAATAATAGGTTTGAAATTTTTGAGATGAAGAAAAAAAAAAAATTTTTTCCTCACAAATTATGTAGTCTATAACAAAAAAATGTTACATGAAAAGAAAAACAAATGAAATTAGCTAAAGGAAGCATTTCTTTCAATGTACAACTGTATAGGATATGATCCCATAGAAGCAACAGGTACTACAGTGTATTTTGTTTCTTTACAGTATTCATCATAATTAGCTCAAATCTGAGAGAGAAACTGATCCAGCCTCTGGCCTCTTTGTCTTCCTTTCATCTCTCTAGCTATCCTTATATGGGTGTAGCAGAGTTTTGTAATGAAAAGGAAACCATCAGTCAGAATAGTAATACCACTCCCCTACCGGGTAGCACAACTGCCTGCTGGTGGGATTTTATGTCTGTACAATAAAGGTCTTTGTTCACCTACCTTTATTAGCTTCAATGCAGCTACAGAAAGGACTTCTCACCATTCCGAGTTTGGCTTAATAACATGGTGTTGGAAGGGGGTTTGTTGCTGGCTCAGGCTAAACAATTATCCACTGGACCACTGTATATGGTCTTTCAGCAGAGGATGGGCAATTATTTAAAATTCAGATTTCCTTTATTCCTTTTAACTCTTTACAATCGGTTGATGGTATAAGAAGGGTGGCATGAGACACGGAGTCAAACCAGAATTTTCTATAGAATGCTGATAGGCAAGCAACTCACGAACTCACAGAAGTGCTTCAGCTTTGGCACATAGAAAAATATGTTTAGGTGCTCTAATAAGAAGGCAGAACACTTTCTAGCTGAGACAAGGCAGCATGTGGGTAGGCATAAGTAAGAGTTTCACAGTACTCTATGTACTTGACAATACTACTATTATTACTGTCACATCCATGCACATGGGAGACAGTTTAAGGGCTTTGGTGTTGGTTATTGCCCACCGGACCAGGGGCTGGCGTAGTGTGTTAATACCTCCTTCTCTCTATGCAGAGTGAAGGATGGACAGCCACTCCATTGCTGATGTCACTTCTATTGTCCATCCTTCTGGACCTGCCCTTTACTGCCTCATGACCTCTTAACCCGGGAACCGGCCATCTTGTTGCCAGTTTGAGATTGAACTCCAGTCTGAAAAAACAATTCTACAACTATTGCACTTTTTGTTTTATACTTTATTTCAGTGACCCGACATTTGCGCGATAGACATATGAGCGCTGACAAAATAACACCGATTAAAACTTGGCATCAAAATCGTGCCGACAAAATCGCGATGACTAGTTTAAAGCATATATAATAATGTTTATTTTAGAAGTCAATATTATGAGACACGGCACGCAGATAGTCCTTAAGATCACGCCATGCATATGTAGGAAGAACTGCAGCAAGACATCTTGATAGTGTTATTCAATTGATTTCTTCTAACTGCATTATAACCTAGCACATAATGTGTACATAATGCGCACGTACGCGTCCCACTCTCTTGGCCTCTCTCGCGATTTTGTTGTGGTGATTTTAACGGCGCACATTTGTCGAAAACCAGTTAGCGATTTTGTCGGCACTCATTTGTCCTTCGCGGTTTTGTCAGTGCTCATATGTCTATCGCGCTTTTGTCGGTGAACCCTTTATTTCATCCAGTTTATGCAGGGTCACCAAGATGGTGCCCCCCAACTCTTTATCTTTGTTTAATTCATTGTTTTTAAAACTCATACTACATGATTTCTTTGACTTTGGTATTGTGGTTTGATTTTAAAGGTTAGGACTTGTTACATGAAAAATATGAGAATAGCAGAGAACGAACAGGAGAGCGACATTTCACTCATGCACATAGTTTTTTACAAGCACCTGAAAAAAACGAATCAAAATCCTCCAGTAACTTCAACTAGAGTAAAGCCAACAACCAACGAGGAGAAGTAACCAACATTGCAAAGCTGAAGTCGATTGCCTAGCGGGTGGTGAAAGCTTAAAGCCGACTGACTCCTAGTAATTGAGCTGAAATGTAGAAAGCACTGAAGTTACTGCAGTGAAGGATAAAGATTAACACTAAAATTACCAGAGCCTACGAAAAAACTCGTAGATCCGTCCCACCTTAAAATGCTTCGCACTTCTCCGTCAGCGTCTTTTGTCCTTTAAATGTGTTGATAAGCAGCAAACAGCAAGCAGTCTGCTATGACATCCCCCCACCGGCACAGTTTTCTCAGCTCAAGTCTGCTTACCTACTTGTCAGTTGCTTAGAGCTATATAGAGTGAGAAGTCATGCAAAATGACACCTTTTATAAATACTATATCGTTATTTGGAACACTTACATTTCATGTGTGTTCCGTGTTTACAACGGTCTATGCACAGTAAACACATCGTTAAAACAGAAAAGTTTTTCATGTTTTAATAATAATCGACAAAATGTAGGCATGAAGTTTATAATGTGTGAAGCCTGAATTCCAAATATCTTTATACACTTTCACAAAAGATAAAAGTATAACAGAACAAATGCGCTTTTTTCTAAGGCTATAACAAAAAAAAAGAAAAAGAAATCAAGTTAGTGCTGCTTGCAGTCTTGCCTTCTTGGGTAGTATACTGGTTAGAGCTGCCGACTCCAACTCATAAGGTTCTGGGTTCGAGTCTTAACGTCTTCCAAAATAAACGTTTTGAGTAGTAAGCTGTTCTTATTGTTAATATTATACAATAAAAGCATACATTTGATTTGTGACTGTAACAGCCCCTGTAAATGTATAGTACTTGTCAAAGTTAGCGTCTTTTTTTTAGTTTTACTAGTTTTACTTTATTTACTTATCTTCCTACAGCATAAAGTCACAAGTATACTGCAGAGCTTCCTCTATTTGATCGTCAAGGGCATGCTCACAAATTACACGTGTAGTGCAACGAAAAATACCTGCTGACATTTTAGTATGCGAGCAATGGTACGAGAATGCAGTTAGACTTTTTTTGGGCACATACACCACGCTAGTGTTTAGATCTGGATGGTGTAGCGTTGGCGAGCTCTGTAAGCCGTGCTGTTTCTTTGAGGGACAGGTGATTGGCAGGATGATGCCGGACTTTCGCCTTTACGCCTGGTGCAGCTGCGTTGTTCTTATATGTGAGGGGACGTTTCTTGCGGGGGATAGCTTCTGTTTTCTCTGATCTGAGTTCACCTCTGTTATAGAGCGTCTTTATTTGAAAACAGCAGTGTCAGATCGGGGCGAGAACAATACGACCAACAAACAGAATGAGGTCAAAGTCTCTTGCCATTTAATATAGACTGTTCCTACTAATGTTTATGCACTACTGTTCTAGTGCCCGTTATTGTAATGGGCTTAATGACTAGTTATACAATAAAAACATACATTTGATTTACGTCTGTAACAACCACTGTAAATTTATAGAGCTTGTCAAAGTTAGTGTTCACGCTCGCCCCGATCTGACACTGCTGTTTTCAAATAAAGACGCGGTATAACAGAGGTGAACTCAGATCGGAGAAAACAGATTCCCTCCCCGCAAGAAATGTCAACTCACATAAAAGAACAACGCAGCTGCACCAGGCGTAAAGGCAAAAGTCTGGCGTCATCCTGCCAATCACCTGTCCTTCAAAGAAACAGCACGGCTTACAGAGCTCGCCAACGCTACACCGTCCAGATCTAAACACTAGTGTGGTGTATGTGCCCAAAAAAAGTCTAACTGCATTCTCGTACCATTGCTCGCGTACTCTAAAACTCTAGCAGTTCAGTCACTCCCAGATAATCAAACAAGGCATGAGCTGGGAAAACTTAGTGAACCTTCTGCGACGGTGGGGGATGGAATAGCCAGCTGCTTGCTGGCTCGTCTTAATCGGCACATTTAGAAGACAAAAGAGAGGTGAGAACGGTTTTAAGGTGGGCCGGATCTACAAGTTTTTTCGTAGACTCTGGTAATTCTAGTGTTAATTCTGTGCTGAACATAAGTTGTATGTGTTCTCTGTCTGTCAAGGCCACGTTTATGTGTTGTGTGTATGGCAGCATGTACAGTTCAGGTTTTCCAGCTTACAATACAGACAGCTTCACCTGCCAAAAGTGCTTAGTTAGTTTAGAGTTGGTTGTGAAAATATGTGAGTTGGAGGAAATCAGCAGCACCAATTCTGCCACAGGGCAACTGGGTAACCGTGAGAAAGGGGTCTAATAAAGCCAAAACTTAGTCTCTCGGCACCCAGGTTACCAATTCAAACCCAGAATGGATTCTCAGACTATGCAGTGCGCCTTTGGATCCTGAGAACAATAAAGTGTTCTTAATTGGTGATTCCATAGTGTAGAATGTTAGAATTCAAAACTATGTTAAACTACCAGTTAATATTAAATGCCTCCCTGGGGTGAAGATATCTGATATAGGGGCTCAATTGGATCTTCTTGCCAATAATGAAGTATCTACCTTATTGCTGCATGTTTGCACTAACAATGATTATAGTAATCTAAGATATTAAAGGGGAACTTCATCTCTCTATGCACCAAGGCAAAAAGAAAATGTCAGAATTTAATTGTGTCTGACTCCTACTAAGATTATATAGAGGGGATGTGATTTATACCAGATTGCATTCCTGGACTGGTTAGGAATCTGGTGTGCACATAAAAACAGAACCTTTGAACAATTAGGATGATTTTTTTGGAAAGGCCTGGATTTTCTAAAAAAGATGGTCTTCATCCTAACTAGAGGTGATCTTTTGTTTTATCCCAAAATATGGCAGCAAAACTGCCTTGCTGACTGATCAGAGCACCACTCAGGTCGCGGTTTTGTGATCTTTAATCATAGGCTGTTGTTTATCTCACCTGTTACCATCCTGTAGCTGTAACCCATAATTCTTATTGTGGGGCATCTTATACATTTAGTCATGATGCAAACCTTATTTTTTGATTATCAATAATTTAAGGTGTATAATTAGACCAAGAGATAAAACTGGATCCTCCACCAGAGGCTCCTGCAATAGTAACAGTTCAAATTAAAACAAAAAATATATCACCTGTTCACAAACATCTCTGCAGTTTTAAATGCTGCTTATTAAACCTTCATTCTCTTGGAAGTAAAGCTGCTTTCGAAAATTACATTGTATTAAGTACAAAATCTGATTTGTGTCTTCTCATTGAAACCTGGTTTAGTAAATATGACACTCTTCCCGAAGCTGAGGTGTCACCAGATGGATACATATTCCCTCATAAAATCGAGAGATACTGGTTGAGGAGGTAACCTTGGAATAATTCAATGTGAAAAAATGTAAATCGCTGTAGGCAATGTAGGCTACTTTACATCCGCTGAGGCACTCATTTTAAATATTAAAACACATTTTAGCACAATTGCAGTGCTAGTCTATAGATCACCAGGGACATTTTCATTGTTCATGACTGAATTTGGCAACCTTTTATCTGATTTGGCTGTAAATTATGATCGTGTAATGTTGATGGGGGGTTTTAATGTATACATTGATGTGGAAGTGACACGTTTAGCAAATGTTTTACTTATTTGTTAAATTCAGCAGGATTTTGTCAGATTGTCAAAGGTCCAACTGATAATCAAAACCACGTTAGATTTAATTTTAACACACAGAGTTGCAATTCAAAATTTAAATATTACTCCATTAAATTAAGTTATTTCTGATCACTCCTTTATTACTTTGATTTTATTCTGCCCTTACCAATACACTCACAGATTAAAACAAAGACAGCGATCTAGATTGTAATTCTACTTCAGAATTTTTAGATACTTTGAGTCAAGTTGTAGAAAACAATTTAGATCAACTAACATTAAATTATAATAGGACCTTGAGAGATGCTCTGGACGCAGTGGCTCTCCTTAAAACAAAAGTGATCAAAGCACATAGAAACTCACCCTGGTTTAATGAGATCACTCAAACTCTTAAATTACAGTGTCGAAAACTGGAGTTTAGATGGAGAACAACAAAGCTGCAGGTATTGCATGCTTGTACAGAGTGTGTTAAATATAAAGAAGCCCTGTTTAAAGCATGCTCAGACTATTATTCTAAAATAATCGATAACAACAATAATAATCCTTGTGTACTGTTTAGAATAGTGGCCAATTTCATAAATGGGAATTCAGAACAACAATGCAAAATTGTTTAATGAGAAATATAAGATCCCAAATCTCAGGATCATAGTTTAAACCGCATACTATTTTGGAAAACCCTGTCTTGCCTTACATTCAACACTTTGGAAGTTTTTCTCTTATAACAGAACAAGAAGTCTTAACTTTAATTTCCAAAATGAAACCTACTACTTGTTCCCTAGATCCAGTGCCAACAAAACTAGTAAAAAGTTCAATGAATGTTCTAGCAGCACCT
The DNA here is from genome assembly GCF_900747795.2 of Erpetoichthys calabaricus. NCBI lineage: Eukaryota > Metazoa > Chordata > Cladistia > Polypteriformes > Polypteridae > Erpetoichthys > Erpetoichthys calabaricus. The sequence goes on along the minus strand of NC_041400.2, from coordinate 65,769,906 downwards.
ATTCTTAGCATTATTAACAATCCATTATTGCATGACACAGTACCTGATGCACTGAAAGTGTCAGTCATCAAACCATTACTTAAAAAGCCAGTCCTAGACCCACACACACTTAATAATTATAGGCCCATATCAAATTTACCATTTCTCTCTAAAATACTGTTGTCAGTCTGCTTCAGTTACACCTTACCCATCACAATTTATTTAAGAAATTCCAGTCTGGCTTCTGTACCAGTCAGAGTACAGAAATGGCACTAACACGTATTGTAAACAACATTCTTATATCCTCTGTACTTCAGCACAGTATATGACACCATTGACCACTATAGTTTACTACATAGGCTGTAAAATGACATTGGCTTACAGGCAATGTCCTTGCTTGATTTGATTCCAGTACAGGGCAGCATGGTGTCGCAGTGGGTAGCGCTGCTGCCTTGCAGTAAGGAGACCTGAGTTCGCTTCCCGGGTCCTCCCTGCATGGAGTTTGCATGTTCTCCCCGTGTCTGTGTGGGTTTCCTCCGGGTACTCAGATTTCCTCCCACAGTCCAAAGACATGCAGGTTAGGTGCATTGGCAATTCTAAATTGTGCTTGGTGTGTGTGTGTATGTGTGTGTGCCCTGTGGTGGGCTGGCGCCCTGCCTGGGGTTTGTTTCCTGCCTGCCTTGCACCCTGTGCTGGCTGGGATTGCCTCCAGTAGACCCCCGTGACCCTGTAGATAGGATATAGTGGGTTGGAAAATGAATGGATGGATGGATTCCAGTACGTGCAGGAATATGCTGACAGTACTCCACTATACACAGAAGTGAGATGTGGTGTCTTGCAAGGCTCAGTACTGGGACCTTTACTGTTTTCACTTTACATGCTTCCCCTGGGATCTGCAATGAAAGTACAGTCATATCTGATAGTGTCTTTAATATTTATGAAAGTTTATTTTCTACACTCCAAAAAAAAAAGGTTGCTTCATTTCATAGATGTTGCATACTGCTATTGGTGTAACACCATGTATAGACATGCTTGGGTTGTCTAGTGGCACCTAATGAGGAAGAGGTTAAGCAATCAAGTGACATGGATTTATAGATATGAATTCAATCCTGCATGTGCTGAGGGGTGCATTTTATCTGCTTAGTTTAGGGTCACACAGAAAAGCGGTGATTATCACAACAGCATTGGGTGTAAGGCAAGAAGTAACTGTGACAGACAATACACCAGTCCTTTGCAGGGTATAACCACACACCCAATCAGAAAAGAGTGTGCTGCATACAATTCAGTAACAAAAACTTATAAATAAAGCATCTGTTTAGTTTTAGTCCAGTTATTTGCCATAGAAAAGTTTAAACAGTGTGATCTGGTGGCATATCTTCAGGGGCTTGGGATGGGGATAGAAAAAAGTGTATGGATGTTATTTACTTCATATCATATAAAGGACTAAATGTATTCAGGGATTCCTCGGGTTTTAATATAGTGTGCCAAATACCAAAAAAAAACAAAAAAAAAAACAAATGTTTTCTTAATTGAGAGGTATTACTGACACATTTTCCAGTATTCAGTATTAAAGCAGGTAACTGTCTGTAGCTAAACACACTCACTGATACAGAAATGCATGAGGAGAGCATCCAGACTCCATGTACTTTAGACCCTGGCACTGTGAGGCAGGAGTGCTAGAGCTGTGCTACCATACATACATGTACTAAACTTTAACCTGATTAAAAGTAAATGTACTGTATACCTATAACTTTTGTTCAATTCTTGTCACTTGATCATAAGCTACATGCGTACTTAATCTCTCTGTCAATGGCTGTCACTAGATGACTGAAGCATGACAACAATTGTGTTTTTTTTCTAGTTTTGACAAGCTGCTTCATTAATTGCTCACAG